>NW_026605183.1:0-38906 GCF_945859685.1 Eupeodes corollae
TATCTATAATGATAGATCTTGATTAGGAGTATCTTTTTCTAGTACATGTCAAGTATCTATTTTGAAGTCTTGATCGATTTTGGGGGTTGGGAAGGATCAGGTGATGGTTTTGGGTGTGATTTGATTTTCGTCTAGAACATCAAAAATCCTTCAGGATGCTCCAAAATGACTCATCTATATCTATAATGATAGATCTTGATTAGGAGTATCTTTTTCTAGTACATGTCAAGTATCTATTTTGAAGTCTTGATCGATTTTGGGGGTTGGGAAGGATCAGGTGATGGTTTTGGGTGTGATTTGATTTTCGTCTAGAACATCAAAAATCCTTCAGGATGCTCCAAAATGACTCATCTATATCTATAATGATAGATCTTGATTAGGAGTATCTTTTCTAGTACATGTCAAGTATCTATTTTGAAGTCTTGATCGATTTTGGGGGTTGGGAAGGATCAGGAGATGGTTTTGGGTGTGATTTGATTTTCGTCTAGAACATCAAAAATCCTTCAGGATGCTCCAAAATGACTCATCTATATCTATAATGATAGATCTTGATTAGGAGTATCTTTTTCTAGTACATGTCAAGTATCTATTTTGAAGTCTTGATCGATTTTGGGGGTTGGGAAGGATCAGGTGATGGTTTTGGGTGTGATTTGATTTTCGTCTAGAACATCAAAAATCCTTCAGGATGCTCCAAAATGACTCATCTATATCTATAATGATAGATCTTGATTAGGAGTATCTTTTTCTAGTACATGTCAAGTATCTATTTTGAAGTCTTGATCGATTTTGGGGGTTGGGAAGGATCAGGTGATGGTTTTGGGTGTGATTTGATTTTCGTCTAGAACATCAAAAATCCTTCAGGATGCTCCAAAATGACTCATCTATATCTATAATGATAGATCTTGATTAGGAGTATCTTTTTCTAGTACATGTCAAGTATCTATTTTGAAGTCTTGATCGATTTTGGGGGTTGGGAAGGATCAGGTGATGGTTTTGGGTGTGATTTGATTTTCGTCTAGAACATCAAAAATCCTTCAGGATGCTCCAAAATGACTCATCTATATCTATATTGATAGATCTTGATTAGGAGTATCTTTTTCTAGTACATGTCAAGTATCTATTTTGAAGTCTTGATCGATTTTGGGGGTTGGGAAGGATCAGGTGATGGTTTTGGGTGTGATTTGATTTTCGTCTAGAACATCAAAAATCCTTCAGGATGCTCCAAAATGACTCATCTATATCTATAATGATAGATCTTGATTAGGAGTATCTTTTTCTAGTACATGTCAAGTATCTATTTTGAAAACTTGATCGATTTTGGGGGTTGGGAAGGATCAGGTGATGGTTTTGGGTGTGATTTGATTTTCGTCTAGAACATCAAAAATCCTTCAGGATGCTCCAAAATGACTCATCCTATATCTATAATGATAGATCTTGATTAGGAGTATCTTTTTCTTGTACATGTCAAGTATCTATTTTGAAGTCTGATCGATTTTGGGGGTTGGGAAGGATCAGGTGATGGTTTTGGGTGTGATTTGATTTTCGTCTAGAACATCAAAAATCCTTCAGGATGCTCCAAAATGACTCATCTATATCTATAATGATAGATCTTGATTAGGAGTATCTTTTTCTAGTACATGTCAAGTATCTATTTTGATGTCTTGATCGATTTTGGGGGTTGGGAAGGATCAGGTGATGGTTTTGGGTGTGATTTGATTTTCGTCTAGAACATCAAAAATCCTTCAGGATGCTCCAAAATGACTCATCTATATCTATAATGATAGATCTTGATTAGGAGTATCTTTTTCTAGTACATGTCAAGTATCTATTTTGAAGTCTTGATCGATTTTGGGGGTTGGGAAGGATCAGGTGATGGTTTTGGGTGTGATTTGATTTTCGTCTAGAACATCAAAAATCCTTCAGGATGCTCCAAAATGACTCATCTATATCTATAATGATAGATCTTGATTAGGAGTATCTTTTTCTAGTACATGTCAAGTATCTATTTTGAAGTCTTGATCGATTTTGGGGTTGGAAGGATCAGGTGATGGTTTTGGGTGTGATTTGATTTTCGTCTAGAACATCAAAAATCCTTCAGGATGCTCCAAAATGACTCATCTATATCTATAATGATAGATCTTGATTAGGAGTATCTTTTTCTAGTACATGTCAAGTATCTATTTTGAAGTCTTGATCGATTTTGGGGGTTTTGAAGGATCAGGTGATGGTTTTGGGTGTGATTTGATTTTCGTCTAGAACATCAAAAATCCTTCAGGATGCTCCAAAATGACTCATCTATATCTATAATGATAGATCTTGATTAGGAGTATCATTTTCTAGTACATGTCAAGTATCTATTTTGAAGTCTTGATCGATTTTGGGGGGTTGGGAAGGATCAGGTGATGGTTTTTGGGTGTGATTTGATTTTCGTCTAGAACATCAAAAATCCTTCAGGATGCTCCAAAATGACTCATCTATATCTATAATGATAGATCTTGATTAGGAGTATCTTTTTCTTGTACATGTCAAGTATCTTTTTTGAAGTCTTGATCGATTTTGGGGGTTGGGAAGGATCAGGTGATGGTTTTGGGTGTGATTTGATTTTCGTCTAGAACATCAAAAATCCTTCAGGATGCTCCAAAATGACTCATCTATATCTATAATGATAGATCTTGATTAGGAGTATCTTTTTCTAGTACATGTCAAGTATCTATTTTGAAGTCTTGATCGATTTTGGGGGTTGGGAAGGATCAGGTGATGGTTTTGGGTGCGATTTGATTTTCGTCTAGAACATCAAAAATCCTTCAGGATGCTCCAAAATGACTCATCTATATCTATAATGATAGATCTTGATTAGGAGTATCTTTTTCTAGTACATGTCTAGTATCTATTTTAAAGTCTTGATCGATTTTGGGGGTTGGAAGGATCAGGTGATGGTTTTGGGTGTGATTTGATTTTCGTCTAGAACATCAAAAATCCTTCAGGATGCTCCAAAATGACTCATCTATATCTATAATGATAGATCTTGATTAGGAGTATCTTTTTCTAGTACATGTCAAGTATCTATTTTGAAGTCTTGATCGATTTTGGGGGTTGGGAAGGATCAGGTGATGGTTTTGGGTGTGATTTGATTTTCGTCTAGAACATCAAAAATCCTTCAGGATGCTCCAAAATGACTCATCTATATCTATAATGATAGATCTTGATTAGGAGTATCTTTTTCTAGTACATGTCAAGTATCTATTTTGAAGTCTTGATCGATTTTGGGGGTTGGGAAGGATCAGGTGATGGTTTTGGGTGTGATTTGATTTTCGTCTAGAACATCAAAAATCCTTCAGGATGCTCCAAAATGACTCATCTATATCTATAATGATAGATCTTGATTAGGAGTATCTTTTTCTAGTACATGTCAAGTATCTATTTTGAAGTCTTGATCGATTTTGGGGGTTGGGAAGGATCAGGTGATGGTTTTGGGTGTGATTTGATTTTCGTCTAGAACATCAAAAATCCTTCAGGATGCTCCAAAATGACTCATCTATATCTATAATGATAGATCTTGATTAGGAGTATCTTTTTCTTGTACATGTCAAGTATCTTTTTTGAAGTCTTGATCGATTTTGGGGGTTGGGAAGGATCAGGTGATGGTTTTGGGTGTGATTTGATTTTCGTCTAGAACATCAAAAATCCTTCAGGATGCTCCAAAATGACTCATCTATATCTATAATGATAGATCTTGATTAGAAGTATCTTTTTCTAGTACATGTCAAGTATCTATTTTGAAGTCTTGATCGATTTTGGGGGTTGGGAAGGATCAGGTGATGGTTTTGGGTGCGATTTGATTTTCGTCTAGAACATCAAAAACCCTTCAGGATGCTCCAAAATGACTCATCTATATCTATAATGATAGATCTTGATTAGGAGTATCTTTTTCTAGTACATGTCAAGTATCTATTTTGAAGTCTTGATCGATTTTGGGGGTTGGGAAGGATCAGGTGATGGTTTTGGGTGTGATTTGATTTTCGTCTAGAACATCAAAAATCCTTCAGGATGCTCCAAAATGACTCATCTATATCTATAATGATAGATCTTGATTAGGAGTATCTTTTTCTAGTACATGTCAAGTATCTATTTAGAAGTCTTGATCGATTTTGGGGGTTGGGAAGGATCAGGTGATGGTTTTGGGTGTGATTTGATTTTCGTCTAGAACATCAAAAATCCTTCAGGATGCTCCAAAATGACTCATCTATATCTATAATGATAGATCTTGATTAGGAGTATCTTTTTCTAGTACATGTCAAGTATCTATTTTGAAGTCTTGATCGATTTTGGGGGTTGGGAAGGATCAGGTGATGGTTTTGGGTGCGATTTGATTTTCGTCTAGAACATCAAAAATCCTTCAGGATGCTCCAAAATGACTCATCTATATCTATAATGATAGATCTTGATTAGGAGTATCTTTTTCTAGTACATGTCAAGTATCTATTTTGAAGTCTTGATCGATTTTGGGGGTTGGGAAGGATCAGGTGATGGTTTTGGGTGTGATTTGATTTTCGTCTAGAACATCAAAAATCCTTCAGGATGCTCCAAAATGACTCATCTATATCTATAATGATAGATCTTGATTAGGAGTATCTTTTTCTAGTACATGTCAAGTATCTATTTTGAAGTCTTGATCGATTTTGGGGGTTGGGAAGGATCAGGTGATGGTTTTGGGTGTGATTTGATTTTCGTCTGGAACATCAAAAATCCTTCAGGATGCTCCAAAATGACTCATCTATATCTATAATGATAGATCTTGATTAGGAGTATCTTTTTCTAGTACATGTCAAGTATCTATTTTGAAGTCTTGATCGATTTTGGGGGTTGGGAAGGATCAGGTGATGGTTTTGGGTGTGATTTGATTTTCGTCTAGAACATCAAAAATCCTTCAGGATGCTCCAAAATGACTCATCTATATCTATAATGATAGATCTTGATTAGGAGTATCTTTTTCTAGTACATGTCAAGTATCTATTTTGAAGTCTTGATCGATTTTGGGGGTTGGGAAGGATCAGGTGATGGTTTTGGGTGTGATTTGATTTTCGTCTAGAACATCAAAAATCCTTCAGGATGCTCCAAAATGACTCATCTATATCTATAATGATAGATCTTGATTAGGAGTATCTTTTTCTTGTACATGTCAAGTATCTTTTTTGAAGTCTTGATCGATTTTGGGGGTTGGGAAGGATCAGGTGATGGTTTTGGGTGTGATTTGATTTTCGTCTAGAACATCAAAAATCCTTCAGGATGCTCCAAAATGACTCATCTATATCTATAATGATAGATCTTGATTAGGAGTATCTTTTTCTAGTACATGTCAAGTATCTATTTTGAAGTCTTGATCGATTTTGGGGGTTGGGAAGGATCAGGTGATGGTTTTGGGTGCGATTTGATTTTCGTCTAGAACATCAAAAATCCTTCAGGATGCTCCAAAATGACTCATCTATATCTATAATGATAGATCTTGATTAGGAGTATCTTTTTCTAGTACATGTCAAGTATCTATTTTGAAGTCTTGATCGATTTTGGGGGTTGGGAAGGATCAGGTGATGGTTTTGGGTGTGATTTGATTTTCGTCTAGAACATCAAAAATCCTTCAGGATGCTCCAAAATGACTCATCTATATCTAAAATGATAGATCTTGATTAGGAGTATCTTTTTCTAGTACATGTCAAGTATCTATTTTGAAGTCTTGATCGATTTTGGGGGTTGGGAAGGATCAGGTGATGGTTTTGGGTGTGATTTGATTTTCGTCTAGAACATCAAAAATCCTTCAGGATGCTCCAAAATGACTCATCTATATCTATAATGATAGATCTTGATTAGAAGTATCTTTTTCTAGTACATGTCAAGTATCTATTTTGAAGTCTTGATCGATTTTGGGGGTTGGGAAGGATCAGGTGATGGTTTTGGGTGTGATTTGATTTTCGTCTAGAACATCAAAAATCCTTCAGGATGCTCCAAAATGACTCATCTATATCTATAATGATAGATCTTGATTAGGAGTATCTTTTTCTAGTACATGTCAAATATCTATTTTGAAGTCTTGATCGATTTTGGGGGTTGGGAAGGATCAGGTGATGGTTTTGGGTGTGATTTGATTTTCGTCTAGAACATCAAAAATCCTTCAGGATGCTCCAAAATGACTCATCTATATCTATAATGATAGATCTTGATTAGGAGTATCTTTTTCTAGTACATGTCAAGTATCTATTTTGAAGTCTTGATCGATTTTGGGGGTTGGGAAGGATCAGGTGATGGTTTTGGGTGTGATTTGATTTTCGTCTAGAACATCAAAAATCCTTCAGGATGCTCCAAAATGACTCATCTATATCTATAATGATAGATCTTGATTAGGAGTATCTTTTTCTAGTACATGTCAAGTATCTATTTTGAAGTCTTGATCGATTTTGGGGGTTGGGAAGGATCAGGTGATGGTTTTGGGTGTGATTTGATTTTCGTCTAGAACATCAAAAATCCTTCAGGATGCTCCAAAATGACTCATCTATATCTATAATGATAGATCTTGATTAGGAGTATCTTTTTTTAGTACATGTCAAGTATCTATTTTGAAGTCTTGATCGATTTTGGGGGTTGGGAAGGATCAGGTGATGGTTTTGGGTGTGATTTGATTTTCGTCTAGAACATCAAAAATCCTTCAGGATGCTCCAAAATGACTCATCTATATCTATAATGATAGATCTTGATTAGGAGTATCTTTTTCTAGTACATGTCAAGTATCTATTTTGAAGTCTTGATCGATTTTGGGGGTTGGGAAGGATCAGGTGATGGTTTTGGGTGTGATTTGATTTTCGTCTAGAACATCAAAAATCCTTCAGGATGCTCCAAAATGACTCATCTATATCTATAATGATAGATCTTGATTAGGAGTATCTTTTTCTATTACATGTCAAGTATCTATTTTGAAGTCTTGATCGATTTTGGGGGTTGGGAAGGATCAGGTGATGGTTTTGGGTGTGATTTGATTTTCGTCTAGAACATCAAAAATCCTTCAGGATGCTCCAAAATGACTCATCTATATCTATAATGATAGATCTTGATTAGGAGTATCTTTTTCTAGTACATGTCAAGTATCTATTTTGAAGTCTTGATCGATTTTGGGGGTTGGGAAGGATCAGGTGATGGTTTTGGGTGTGATTTGATTTTCGTCTAGAACATCAAAAATCCTTCAGGATGCTCCAAAATGACTCATCTATATCTATAATGATAGATCTTGATTAGGAGTATCTTTTTCTAGTACATGTCAAGTATCTATTTTGAAGTCTTGATCGATTTTGGGGGTTGGGAAGGATCAGGTGATGGTTTTGGGTGTGATTTGATTTTCGTCTAGAACATCAAAAATCCTTCAGGATGCTCCAAAATGACTCATCTATATCTATAATGATAGATCTTGATTAGGAGTATCTTTTTCTAGTACATGTCAAGTATCTATTTTGAAGTCTTGATCGATTTTGGGGGTTGGGAAGGATCAGGTGATGGTTTTGGGTGTGATTTGATTTTCGTCTAGAACATCAAAAATCCTTCAGGATGCTCCAAAATGACTCATCTATATCTATAATGATAGATCTTGATTAGGAGTATCTTTTTCTAGTACATGTCAAGTATCTATTTTGAAGTCTTGATCGATTTTGGGGGTTGGGAAGGATCAGGTGATGGTTTTGGGTGTGATTTGATTTTCGTCTAGAACATCAAAAATCCTTCAGGATGCTCCAAAATGACTCATCTATATCTATAATGATAGATCTTGATTAGGAGTATCTTTTTCTAGTACATGTCAAGTATCTATTTTGAAGTCTTGATCGATTTTGGGGGTTGGGAAGGATCAGGTGATGGTTTTGGGTGTGATTTGATTTTCGTCTAGAACATCAAAAATCCTTCAGGATGCTCCAAAATGACTCATCTATATCTATAATGATAGATCTTGATTAGGAGTATCTTTTTCTAGTACATGTCAAGTATCTATTTTGAAGTCTTGATCGATTTTGGGGGTTGGGAAGGATCAGGTGATGGTTTTGGGTGTGATTTGATTTTCGTCTAGAACATCAAAAATCCTTCAGGATGCTCCAAAATGACTCATCTATATCTATAATGATAGATCTTGATTAGGAGTATCTTTTTCTAGTACATGTCAAGTATCTATTTTGAAGTCTTGATCGATTTTGGGGGTTGGGAAGGATCAGGAGATGGTTTTGGGTGTGATTTGATTTTCGTCTAGAACATCAAAAATCCTTCAGGATGCTCCAAAATGACTCATCTATATCTATAATGATAGATCTTGATTAGGAGTATCTTTTTCTAGTACATGTCAAGTATCTATTTTGAAGTCTTGATCGATTTTGGGGGTTGGGAAGGATCAGGTGATGGTTTTGGGTGTGATTTGATTTTCGTCTAGAACATCAAAAATCCTTCAGGATGCTCCAAAATGACTCATCTATATCTATAATGATAGATCTTGATTAGGAGTATCTTTTTCTAGTACATGTCAAGTATCTATTTTGAAGTCTTGATCGATTTTGGGGGTTGGGAAGGATCAGGTGATGGTTTTGGGTGTGATTTGATTTTCGTCTAGAACATCAAAAATCCTTCAGGATGCTCCAAAATGACTCATCGATATCTATAATGATAGATCTTGATTAGGAGTATCTTTTTCTAGTACATGTCAAGTATCTATTTTGAAGTCTTGATCGATTTTGGGGGTTGGGAAGGATCAGGTGATGGTTTTGGGTGTGATTTGATTTTCGTCTAGAACATCAAAAATCCTTCAGGATGCTCCAAAATGACTCATCTATATCTATAATGATATATCTTGATTAGGAGTATCTTTTTCTAATACATGTCAAGTATCTATTTTGAAGTCTTGATCGATTTTGGGGGTTGGGAAGGATCAGGTGATGGTTTTGGGTGTGATTTGATTTTCGTCTAGAACATCAAAAATCCTTCAGGATGCTCCAAAATGACTCATCTATATCTATAATGATAGATCTTGATTAGGAGTATCTTTTTCTAGTACATGTCAAGTATCTATTTTGAAGTCTTGATCGATTTTGGGGGTTGGGAAGGATCAGGTGATGGTTTTGGGTGTGATTTGATTTTCGTCTAGAACATCAAAAATCCTTCAGGATGCTCCAAAATGACTCATCTATATCTATAATGATAGATCTTGATTAGGAGTATCTTTTTCTAGTACATGTCAAGTATCTATTTTGAAGTCTTGATCGATTTTGGGGGTTGGGAAGGATCAGGTGATGGTTTTGGGTGTGATTTGATTTTCGTCTAGAACATCAAAAATCCTTCAGGATGCTCCAAAATGACTCATCTATATCTATAATGATAGATCTTGATTAGGAGTATCTTTTTCTAGTACATGTCAAGTATCTATTTTGAAGTCTTGATCGATTTTGGGGGTTGGGAAGGATCAGGTGATGGTTTTGGGTGTGATTTGATTTTCGTCTAGAACATCAAAAATCCTTCAGGATGCTCCAAAATGACTCATCTATATCTATAATGATAGATCTTGATTAGGAGTATCTTTTTCTAGTACATGTCAAGTATCTATTTTGAAGTCTTGATCGATTTTGGGTTTTGGGAAGGATCAGGTGATGGTTTTGGGTGTGATTTGATTTTCGTCTAGAACATCAAAAATCCTTCAGGATTCTCCAAAATGACTCATCTATATCTATAATGATAGATCTTGATTAGGAGTATCTTTTTCTAGTACATGTCAAGTATCTATTTTGAAGTCTTGATCGATTTTGGGGGTTGGGAAGGATCAGGTGATGGTTTTGGGTGTGATTTGATTTTCGTCTAGAACATCAAAAATCCTTCAGGATGCTCCAAAATGACTCATCTATATCTATAATGATAGATCTTGATTAGGAGTATCTTTTTCTAGTACATGTCAAGTATCTATTTTGAAGTCTTGATCGATTTTGGGGGTTGGGAAGGATCAGGTGATGGTTTTGGGTGTGATTTGATTTTCGTCTAGAACATCAAAAATCCTTCAGGATGCTCCAAAATGACTCATCTATATCTATAATGATAGATCTTGATTAGGAGTATATTTTTCTAGTACATGTCAAGTATCTATTTTGAAGTCTTGATCGATTTTGGGGGTTGGGAAGGATCAGGTGATGGTTTTGGGTGTGATTTGATTTTCGTCTAGAACATCAAAAATCCTTCAGGATGCTCCAAAATGACTCATCTATATCTATAATGATAGATCTTGATTAGGAGTATCTTTTTCTAGTACATGTCAAGTATCTATTTTGAAGTCTTGATCGATTTTGGGGGTTGGGAAGGATCAGGTGATGGTTTTGGGTGTGATTTGATTTTCGTCTAGAACATCAAAAATCCTTCAGGATGCTCCAAAATGACTCATCTATATCTATAATGATAGATCTTGATTAGGAGTATCTTTTTCTAGTACATGTCAAGTATCTATTTTGAAGTCTTGATCGATTTTGGGGGTTGGGAAGGATCAGGTGATGGTTTTGGGTGTGATTTGATTTTCGTCTAGAACATCAAAAATCCTTCAGGATGCTCCAAAATGACTCATCTATATCTATAATGATAGATCTTGATTAGGAGTATCTTTTTCTACTACATGTCAAGTATCTATTTTGAAGTCTTGATCGATTTTGGGGGTTGGGAAGGATCAGGTGATGGTTTTGGGTGTGATTTGATTTTCGTCTAGAACATCAAAAATCCTTCAGGATGCTCCAAAATGACTCATCTATATCTATAATGATAGATCTTGATTAGGAGTATCTTTTTCTAGTACATGTCAAGTATCTATTTTGAAGTCTTGATCGATTTTGGGGGTTGGGAAGGATCAGGTGATGGTTTTGGGTGTGATTTGATTTTCGTCTAGAACATCAAAAATCCTTCAGGATGCTCCAAAATGACTCATCTATATCTATAATGATAGATCTTGATTAGGAGTATCTTTTTCTAGTACATGTCAAGTATCTATTTTGAAGTCTTGATCGATTTTGGGGGTTGGGAAGGATCAGGTGATGGTTTTGGGTGTGATTTGATTTTCGTCTAGAACATCAAAAATCCTTCAGGATGCTCCAAAATGACTCATCTATATCTATAATGATAGATCTTGATTAGGAGTATCTTTTTCTAGTACATGTCAAGTATCTATTTTGAAGTCTTGATCGATTTTGGGGGTTGGGAAGGATCAGGTGATGGTTTTGGGTGTGATTTGATTTTCGTCTAGAACATCAAAAATCCTTCAGGATGCTCCAAAATGACTCATCTATATCTATAATGATAGATCTTGATTAGGAGTATCTTTTTCTAGTACATGTCAAGTATCTATTTTGAAGTCTTGATCGATTTTGGGGGTTGGGAAGGATCAGGTGATGGTTTTGGGTGTGATTTGATTTTCGTCTAGAACATCAAAAATCCTTCAGGATGCTCCAAAATGACTCATCTATATCTATAATGATAGATCTTGATTAGGAGTATCTTTTTCTAGTACATGTCAAGTATCTATTTTGAAGTCTTGATCGATTTTGGGGGTTGGGAAGGATCAGGTGATGGTTTTGGGTGTGATTTGATTTTCGTCTAGAACATCAAAAATCCTTCAGGATGCTCCAAAATGACTCATCTATATCTATAATGATAGATCTTGATTAGGAGTATCTTTTTCTAGTACATGTCAAGTATCTATTTTGAAGTCTTGATCGATTTTGGGGGTTGGGAAGGATCAGGTGATGGTTTTGGGTGTGATTTGATTTTCGTCTAGAACATCAAAAATCCTTCAGGATGCTCCAAAATGACTCATCTATATCTATAATGATAGATCTTGATTAGGAGTATCTTTTTCTAGTACATGTCAAGTAACTATTTTGAAGTCTTGATCGATTTTGGGGGTTGGGAAGGATCAGGTGATGGTTTTGGGTGTGATTTGATTTTCGTCTAGAACATCAAAAATCCTTCAGGATGCTCCAAAATGACTCATCTATATCTATAATGATAGATCTTGATTAGGAGTATCTTTTTCTAGTACATGTGAAGTATCTATTTTGAAGTCTTGATCGATTTTGGGGGTTGGGAAGGATCAGGTGATGGTTTTGGGTGTGATTTGATTTTCGTCTAGAACATCAAAAATCCTTCAGGATGCTCCAAAATGACTCATCTATATCTATAATGATAGATCTTGATTAGGAGTATCTTTTTCTAGTACATGTCAAGTATCTATTTTGAAGTCTTGATCGATTTTGGGGGTTGGGAAGGATCAGGTGATGGTTTTGGGTGTGATTTGATTTTCGTCTAGAACATCAAAAATCCTTCAGGATGCTCCAAAATGACTCATCTATATCTATAATGATAGATCTTGATTAGGAGTATCTTTTTCTAGTACATGTCAAGTATCTATTTTGAAGTCTTGATCGATTTTGGGGGTTGGGAAGGATCAGGTGATGGTTTTGGGTGTGATTTGATTTTCGTCTAGAACATCAAAAATCCTTCAGGATGCTCCAAAATGACTCATCTATATCTATAATGATAGATCTTGATTAGGAGTATCTTTTTCTAGTACATGTCAAGTATCTATTTTGAAGTCTTGATCGATTTTGGGGGTTGGGAAGGATCAGGTGATGGTTTTGGGTGTGATTTGATTTTCGTCTAGAACATCAAAAATAATTCAGGATGCTCCAAAATGACTCATCTATATCTATAATGATAGATCTTGATTAGGAGTATCTTTTTCTAGTACATGTCAAGTATCTATTTTGAAGTCTTGATCGATTTTGGGGGTTGGGAAGGATCAGGTGATGGTTTTGGGTGTGATTTGATTTTCGTCTAGAACATCAAAAATCCTTCAGGATGCTCCAAAATGACTCATCTATATCTATAATGATAGATCTTGATTAGGAGTATCTTTTTCTAGTACATGTCAAGTATCTATTTTGAAGTCTTGATCGATTTTGGGGGTTGGGAAGGATCAGGTGATGGTTTTGGGTGTGATTTGATTTTCGTCTAGAACATCAAAAATCCTTCAGGATGCTCCAAAATGACTCATCTATATCTATAATGATAGATCTTGATTAGGAGTATCTTTTTCTAGTACATGTCAAGTATCTATTTTGAAGTCTTGATCGATTTTGGGGGTTGGGAAGGATCAGGTGATGGTTTTGGGTGTGATTTGATTTTCGTCTAGAACATCAAAAATCCTTCAGGATGCTCCAAAATGACTCATCTATATCTATAATGATAGATCTTGATTAGGAGTATCTTTTTCTAGTACATGTCAAGTATCTATTTTGAAGTCTTGATCGATTTTGGGGGTTGGGAAGGATCAGGTGATGGTTTTGGGTGTGATTTGATTTTCGTCTAGAACATCAAAAATCCTTCAGGATGCTCCAAAATGACTCATCTATATCTATAATGATAGATCTTGATTAGGAATATCTTTTTCTAGTACATGTCAAGTATCTATTTTGAAGTCTTGATCGATTTTGGGGGTTGGGAAGGATCAGGTGATGGTTTTGGGTGTGATTTGATTTTCGTCTAGAACATCAAAAATCCTTCAGGATGCTCCAAAATGACTCATCTATATCTATAATGATAGATCTTGATTAGGAGTATCTTTTTCTAGTACATGTCAAGTATCTATTTTGAAGTCTTGATCGATTTTGGGGGTTGGGAAGGATCAGGTGATGGTTTTGGGTGTGATTTGATTTTCGTCTAGAACATCAAAAATCCTTCAGGATGCTCCAAAATGACTCATCTATATCTATAATGATAGATCTTGATTAGGAGTATCTTTTTCTAGTACATGTCAAGTATCTATTTTGAAGTCTTGATCGATTTTGGGGGTTGGGAATGATCAGGTGATGGTTTTGGGTGTGATTTGATTTTCGTCTAGAACATCAAAAATCCTTCAGGATGCTCCAAAATGACTCATCTATATCTATAATGATAGATCTTGATTAGGAGTATCTTTTTCTAGTACATGTCAAGTATCTATTTTGAAGTCTTGATCGATTTTGGGGGTTAGGAAGGATCAGGTGATGGTTTTGGGTGTGATTTGATTTTCGTCTAGAACATCAAAAATCCTTCAGGATGCTCCAAAATGACTCATCTATATCTATAATGATAGATCTTGATTAGGAGTATCTTTTTCTAGTACATGTCAAGTATCTGTTTTGAAGTCTTGATCGATTTTGGGGGTTGGGAAGGATCAGGTGATGGTTTTGGGTGTGATTTGATTTTCGTCTAGAACACCAAAAATCCTTCAGGATGCTCCAAAATGACTCATCTATATCTATAATGACAGATCTTGATTAGGAGTATCTTTTTCTAGTACATGTCAAGTATCTATTTTGAAGTCTTGATCGATTTTGGGGGTTGGGAAGGATCAGGTGATGGTTTTGGTTGTGATTTGATTTTCGTCTAGAACATCAAAAATCCTTCAGGATGCTCCAAAATGACTCATCTATATCTATAATGATAGATCTTGATTAGGAGTATCTTTTTCTAGTACATGTCAAGTATCTATTTTGAAGTCTTGATCGATTTTGGGGGTTGGGAAGGATCAGGTGATGGTTTTGGGTGTGATTTGATTTTCGTCTAGAACATCAAAAATCCTTCAGGATGCTCCAAAATGACTCATCTATATCTATAATGATAGATCTTGATTAGGAGTATCTTTTTCTAGTACATGTCAAGTATCTATTTTGAAGTCTTGATCGATTTTGGGGGTTGGGAAGGATCAGGTGATGGTTTTGGGTGTGATTTGATTTTCGTCTAGAACATCAAAAATCCTTCAGGATGCTCCAAAATGACTCATCTATATCTATAATGATAGATCTTGATTAGGAGTATCTTTTTCTAGTACATGTCAAGTATCTATTTTGAAGTCTTGATCGATTTTGGGGGTTGGGAAGGATCAGGTGATGGTTTTGGGTGTGATTTGATTTTCGTCTAGAACATCAAAAATCCTTCAGGATGCTCCAAAATGACTCATCTATATCTATAATGATAGATCTTGATTAGGAGTATCTTTTTCTAGTACATGTCAAGTATCTATTTTGAAGTCTTGATCGATTTTGGGGGTTGGGAAGGATCAGGTGATGGTTTTGGGTGTGATTTGATTTTCGTCTAGAACATCAAAAATCCTTCAGGATGCTCCAAAATGACTCATCTATATCTATAATGATAGATCTTGATTAGGAGTATCTTTTTCTAGTACATGTCAAGTATCTATTTTGAAGTCTTGATCGATTTTGGGGGTTGGGAAGGATCAGGTGATGGTTTTGGGTGTGATTTGATTTTCGTCTAGAACATCAAAAATCCTTCAGGATGCTCCAAAATGACTCATCTATATCTATAATGATAGATCTTGATTAGGAGTATCTTTTTCTAGTACATGTCAAGTATCTATTTTGAAGTCTTGATCGATTTTGGGGGTTGGGAAGGATCAGGTGATGGTTTTGGGTGTGATTTGATTTTCGTCTAGAACATCAAAAATCCTTCAGGATGCTCCAAAATGACTCATCTATATCTATAATGATAGATCTTGATTAGGAGTATCTTTTTCTAGTACATGTCAAGTATCTATTTTGAAGTCTTGATCGATTTTGGGGGTTGGGAAGGATCAGGTGATGGTTTTGGGTGTGATTTGATTTTCGTCTAGAACATCAAAAATCCTTCAGGATGCTCCAAAATGACTCATCTATATCTATAATGATAGATCTTGATTAGGAGTATCTTTTTCTAGTACATGTCAAGTATCTATTTTGAAGTCTTGATCGATTTTGGGGTTTCGGAAGGATCAGGTGATGGTTTTGGGTGTGATTTGATTTTCGTCTAGAACATCAAAAATCCTTCAGGATGCTCCAAAATGACTCATCTATATCTATAATGATAGATCTTGATTAGGAGTATCTTTTTCTAGTACATGTCAAGTATCTATTTTGAAGTCTTGATCGATTTTGGGGGTTGGGAAGGATCAGGTGATGGTTTTGGGTGTGATTTGATTTTCGTCTAGAACATCAAAAATCCTTCAGGATGCTCCAAAATGACTCATCTATATCTATAATGATAGATCTTGATTAGGAGTATCTTTTTCTAGTACATGTCAAGTATCTATTTTGAAGTCTTGATCGATTTTGGGGGTTGGGAAGGATCAGGTGATGGTTTTGGGTGTGATTTGATTTTCGTCTAGAACATCAAAAATCCTTCAGGATGCTCCAAAATGACTCATCTATATCTATAATGATAGATCTTGATTAGGAGTATCTTTTTCTAGTACATGTCAAGTATCTATTTTGAAGTCTTGATCGATTTTGGGGGTTGGGAAGGATCAGGTGATGGTTTTGGGTGTGATTTGATTTTCGTCTAGAACATCAAAAATCCTTCAGGATGCTCCAAAATGACTCATCTATATCTATAATGACAGATCTTGATTAGGAGTATCTTTTTCTAGTACATGTCAAGTATCTATTTTGAAGTCTTGATCGATTTTGGGGGTTGGGAAGGATCAGGTGATGGTTTTGGGTGTGATTTGATTTTCGTCTAGAACATCAAAAATCCTTCAGGATGCTCCAAAATGACTCATCTATATCTATAATGATAGATCTTGATTAGGAGTATCTTTTTCTAGTACATGTCAAGTATCTATTTTGAAGTCTTGATCGATTTTGGGGGTTGGGAAGGATCAGGTGATGGTTTTGGGTGTGATTTGATTTTCGTCTAGAACATCAAAAATCCTTCAGGATGCTCCAAAATGACTCATCTATATCTATAATGATAGATCTTGATTAGGAGTATCTTTTTCTAGTACATGTCAAGTATCTATTTTGAAGTCTTGATCGATTTTGGGGGTTGGGAAGGATCAGGTGATGGTTTTGGGTGTGATTTGATTTTCGTCTAGAACATCAAAAATCCTTCAGGATGCTCCAAAATGACTCATCTATATCTATAATGATAGATCTTGATTAGGAGTATCTTTTTCTAGTACATGTCAAGTATCTATTTTGAAGTCTTGATCGATTTTGGGGGTTGGGAAGGATCAGGTGATGGTTTTGGGTGTGATTTGATTTTCGTCTAGAACATCAAAAATAATTCAGGATGCTCCAAAATGACTCATCTATATCTATAATGATAGATCTTGATTAGGAGTATCTTTTTCTAGTACATGTCAAGTATCTATTTTGAAGTCTTGATCGATTTTGGGGGTTGGGAAGGATCAGGTGATGGTTTTGGGTGTGATTTGATTTTCGTCTAGAACATCAAAAATCCTTCAGGATGCTCCAAAATGACTCATCTATATCTATAATGATAGATCTTGATTAGAAGTATCTTTTTCTAGTACATGTCAAGTATCTATTTTGAAGTCTTGATCGATTTTGGGGGTTGGGAAGGATCAGGTGATGGTTTTGGGTGTGATTTGATTTTCGTCTAGAACATCAAAAATCCTTCAGGATGCTCCAAAATGACTCATCTATACCTATAATGATAGATCTTGATTAGGAGTATCTTTTTCTAGTACATGTCAAGTATCTATTTTGAAGTCTTGATCGATTTTGGGGGTTGGGAAGGATCAGGTGATGGTTTTGGGTGTGATTTGATTTTCGTCTAGAACATCAAAAATCCTTCAGGATGCTCCAAAATGACTCATCTATATCTGTAATGATAGATCTTGATTAGGAGTATCTTTTTCTAGTACATGTCAAGTATCTATTTTGAAGTCTTGATCGATTTTGGGGGTTGGGAAGGATCAGGTGATGGTTTTGGGTGTGATTTGATTTTCGTCTAGAACATCAAAAATCCTTCAGGATGCTCCAAAATGACTCATCTATATCTATAATGATAGATCTTGATTAGGAGTATCTTTTTCTAGTACATGTCAAGTATCTATTTTGAAGTCTTGATCGATTTTGGGGGTTGGGAAGGATCAGGTGATGGTTTTGGGTGTGATTTGATTTTCGTCTAGAACATCAAAAATCCTTCAGGATGCTCCAAAATGACTCATCTATATCTATAATGATAGATCTTGATTAGGAGTATCTTTTTCTAGTACATGTCAAGTATCTATTTTGAAGTCTTGATCGATTTTGGGGGTTGGGAAGGATCAGGTGATGGTTTTGGGTGTGATTTGATTTTCGTCTAGAACATCAAAAATCCTTCAGGATGCTCCAAAATGACTCATCTATATCTATAATGATAGATCTTGATTAGGAGTATCTTTTTCTAGTACATGTCAAGTATCTATTTTGAAGTCTTGATCGATTTTGGGGGTTGGGAAGGATCAGGTGATGGTTTTGGGTGTGATTTGATTTTCGTCTAGAACATCAAAAATCCTTCAGGATGCTCCAAAATGACTCATCTATATCTATAATGATAGATCTTGATTAGGAGTATCTTTTTCTAGTACATGTCAAGTATCTATTTTGAAGTCTTGATCGATTTTGGGGGTTGGGAAGGATCAGGTGATGGTTTTGGGTGTGATTTGATTTTCGTCTAGAACATCAAAAATAATTCAGGATGCTCCAAAATGACTCATCTATATCTATAATGATAGATCTTGATTAGGAGTATCTTTTTCTAGTACATGTCAAGTATCTATTTTGAAGTCTTGATCGATTTTGGGGGTTGGGAAGGATCAGGTGATGGTTTTGGGTGTGATTTGATTTTCGTCTAGAACATCAAAAATCCTTCAGGATGCTCCAAAATGACTCATCTATATCTGTAATGATAGATCTTGATTAGGAGTATCTTTTTCTAGTACATGTCAAGTATCTATTTTGAAGTCTTGATCGATTTTGGGGGTTGGGAAGGATCAGGTGATGGTTTTGGGTGTGATTTGATTTTCGTCTAGAACATCAAAAATCCTTCAGGATGCTCCAAAATGACTCATCTATATCTATAATGATAGATCTTGATTAGGAGTATCTTTTTCTAGTACATGTCAAGTATCTATTTTGAAGTCTTGATCGATTTTGGGGGTTGGGAAGGATCAGGTGATGGTTTTGGGTGTGATTTGATTTTCGTCTAGAACATCAAAAATCCTTCAGGATGCTCCAAAATGACTCATCTATATCTATAATGATAGATCTTGATTAGGAGTATCTTTTTCTAGTACATGTCAAGTATCTATTTTGAAGTCTTGATCAATTTTGGGGGTTGGGAAGGATCAGGTGATGGTTTTGGGTGTGATTTGATTTTCGTCTAGAACATCAAAAATCCTTCAGGATGCTCCAAAATGACTCATCTATATCTATAATGATAGATCTTGATTAGGAGTATCTTTTTCTAGTACATGTCAAGTATCTATTTTGAAGTCTTGATCGATTTTGGGGGTTGGGAAGGATCAGGTGATGGTTTTGGGTGTGATTTGATTTTCGTCTAGAACATCAAAAATCCTTCAGGATGCTCCAAAATGACTCATCTATATCTATAATGATAGATCTTGATTAGGAGTATCTTTTTCTAGTACATGTCAAGTATCTATTTTGAAGTCTTGATCGATTTTGGGGGTTGGGAAGGATCAGGTGATGGTTTTGGGTGTGATTTGATTTTCGTCTAGAACATCAAAAATCCTTCAGGATGCTCCAAAATGACTCATCTATATCTATAATGATAGATCTTGATTAGGAGTATCTTTTTCTAGTACATGTCAAGTATCTATTTTGAAGTCTTGATCGATTTTGGGGGTTGGGAAGGATCAGGTGATGGTTTTGGGTGTGATTTGATTTTCGTCTAGAACATCAAAAATCCTTCAGGATGCTCCAAAATGACTCATCTATATCTATAATGATAGATCTTGATTAGGAGTATCTTTTTCTAGTAGATGTCAAGTATCTATTTTGAAGTCTTGATCGATTTTGGGGGTTGGGAAGGATCAGGTGATGGTTTTGGGTGTGATTTGATTTTCGTCTAGAACATCAAAAATCCTTCAGGATGCTCCAAAATGACTCATCTATATCTATAATGATAGATCTTGATTAGGAGTATCTTTTTCTAGTACATGTCAAGTATCTATTTTGAAGTCTTGATCGATTTTGGGGGTTGGGAAGGATCAGGTGATGGTTTTGGGTGTGATTTGATTTTCGTCTAGAACATCAAAAATCCTTCAGGATGCTCCAAAATGACTCATCTATATCTATAATGATAGATCTTGATTAGGAGTATCTTTTTCTAGTACATGTCAAGTATCTATTTTGAAGTCTTGATCGATTTTGGGGGTTGGGAAGGATCAGGTGATGGTTTTGGGTGTGATTTGATTTTCGTCTAGAACATCAAAAATCCTTCAGGATGCTCCAAAATGACTCATCTATATCTATAATGATAGATCTTGATTAGGAGTATCTTTTTCTAGTACATGTCAAGTATCTATTTTGAAGTCTTGATCGATTTTGGGGGTTGGGAAGGATCAGGTGATGGTTTTGGGTGTGATTTGATTTTCGTCTAGAACATCAAAAATCCTTCAGGATGCTCCAAAATGACTCATCTATATCTATAATGATAGATCTTGATTAGGAGTATCTTTTTCTAGTACATGTCAAGTATCTATTTTGAAGTCTTGATCGATTTTGGGGGTTGGGAAGGATCAGGTGATGGTTTTGGGTGTGATTTGATTTTCGTCTAGAACATCAAAAATCCTTCAGGATGCTCCAAAATGACTCATCTATATCTATAATGATAGATCTTGATTAGGAGTATCTTTTTCTAGTACATGTCAAGTATCTATTTTGAAGTCTTGATCGATTTTGGGGGTTGGGAAGGATCAGGTGATGGTTTTGGGTGTGATTTGATTTTCGTCTAGAACATCAAAAATCCTTCAGGATGCTCCAAAATGACTCATCTATATCTATAATGATAGATCTTGATTAGGAGTATCTTTTTCTGGTACATGTCAAGTATCTATTTTGAAGTCTTGATCGATTTTGGGGGTTGGGAAGGATCAGGTGATGGTTTTGGGTGTAATTTGATTTTCGTCTAGAACATCAAAAATCCTTCAGGATGCTCCAAAATGACTCATCTATATCTATAATGATAGATCTTGATTAGGAGTATCTTTTTCTAGTACATGTCAAGTATCTATTTTGAAGTCTTGATCGATTTTGGGGGTTGGGAAGGATCAGGTGATGGTTTTGGGTGTGATTTGATTTTCGTCTAGAACATCAAAAATCCTTCAGGATGCTCCAAAATGACTCATCTATATCTATAATGATAGATCTTGATTAGGAGTATCTTTTTCTAGTACATGTCAAGTATCTATTTTGAAGTCTTGATCGATTTTGGGGGTTGGGAAGGATCAGGTGATGGTTTTGGGTGTGATTTGATTTTCGTCTAGAACATCAAAAATCCTTCAGGATGCTCCAAAATGACTCATCTATATCTATAATGATAGATCTTGATTAGGAGTATCTTTTTCTAGTACATGTCAAGTATCTATTTTGAAGTCTTGATCGATTTTGGGGGTTGGGAAGGATCAGGTGATGGTTTTGGGTGTGATTTGATTTTCGTCTAGAACATCAAAAATCCTTCAGGATGCTCCAAAATGACTCATCTATATCTATAATGATAGATCTTGATTAGGAGTATCTTTTTCTAGTACATTTCAAGTATCTATTTTGAAGTCTTGATCGATTTTGGGGGTTGGGAAGGATCAGGTGATGGTTTTGGGTGTGATTTGATTTTCGTCTAGAACATCAAAAATCCTTCAGGATGCTCCAAAATGACTCATCTATATCTATAATGATAGATCTTGATTAGGAGTATCTTTTTCTAGTACATGTCAAGTATCTATTTTGAAGTCTTGATCGATTTTGGGGGTTGGGAAGGATCAGGTGATGGTTTTGGGTGTGATTTGATTTTCGTCTAGAACATCAAAAATCCTTCAGGATGCTCCAAAATGACTCATCTATATCTATAATGACAGATCTTGATTAGGAGTATCTTTTTCTAGTACATGTCAAGTATCTATTTTGAAGTCTTGATCGATTTTGGGGGTTGGGAAGGATCAGGTGATGGTTTTGGGTGTGATTTGATTTTCGTCTAGAACATCAAAAATCCTTCAGGATGCTCCAAAATGACTCATCTATATCTATAATGATAGATCTTGATTAGGAGTATCTTTTTCTAGTACATGTCAAGTATCTATTTTGAAGTCTTGATCGATTTTGGGGGTTGGGAAGGATCAGGTGATGGTTTTGGGTGTGATTTGATTTTCGTCTAGAACATCAAAAATCCTTCAGGATGCTCCAAAATGACTCATCTATATCTATAATGATAGATCTTGATTAGGAGTATCTTTTTCTAGTACATGTCAAGTATCTATTTTGAAGTCTTGATCGATTTTGGGGGTTGGGAAGGATCAGGTGATGGTTTTGGGTGTGATTTGATTTTCGTCTAGAACATCAAAAATCCTTCAGGATGCTCCAAAATGACTCATCTATATCTATAATGATAGATCTTGATTGGGAGTATCTTTTTCTAGTACATGTCAAGTATCTATTTTGAAGTCTTGATCGATTTTGGGGGTTGGGAAGGATCAGGTGATGGTTTTGGGTGTGATTTGATTTTCGTCTAGAACATCAAAAATCCTTCAGGATGCTCCAAAATGACTCATCTATATCTATAATGATAGATCTTGATTAGGAGTATCTTTTTCTAGTACATGTCAAGTATCTATTTTGAAGTCTTGATCGATTTTGGGGGTTGGGAAGGATCAGGTGATGGTTTTGGGTGTGATTTGATTTTCGTCTAGAACATCAAAAATCCTTCAGGATGCTCCAAAATGACTCATCTATATCTATAATGATAGATCTTGATTAGGAGTATCTTTTTCTAGTACATGTCAAGTATCTATTTTGAAGTCTTGATCGATTTTGGGGGTTGGGAATGATTTGATTTTCGTCTAGAACATCAAAAATCCTTCAGGATGCTCCAAAATGACTCATCTATATCTATAATGATAGATCTTGATTAGGAGTATCTTTTTCTAGTACATGTCAAGTATCTATTTTGAAGTCTTGATCGATTTTGGGGGTTGGGAAGGATCAGGTGATGGTTTTGGGTGTGATTTGATTTTCGTCTAGAACATCAAAAATCCTTCAGGATGCTCCAAAATGACTCATCTATATCTATAATGATAGATCTTGATTAGGAGTATCTTTTTCTAGTACATGTCAAGTATCTATTTTGAAGTCTTGATCGATTTTGGGGGTTGGGAATGATTTGATTTTCGTCTAGAACATCAAAAATCCTTCAGGATGCTCCAAAATGACTCATCTATATCTATAATGATAGATCTTGATTAGGAGTATCTTTTTCTAGTACATGTCAAGTATCTATTTTGAAGTCTTGATCGATTTTGGGGGTTGGGAAGGATCAGGTGATGGTTTTGGGTGTGATTTGTTTTTCGTCTAGAACATCAAAAATCCTTCAGGATGCTCCAAAATGACTCATCTATATCTATAATGATAGATCTTGATTAGGAGTATCTTTTTCTAGTACATGTCAAGTATCTATTTTGAAGTCTTGATCGATTTTGGGGGTTGGGAAGGATCAGGTGATGGTTTTGGGTGTGATTTGATTTTCGTCTAGAACATCAAAAATCCTTCAGGATGCTCCAAAATGACTCATCTATATCTATAATGATAGATCTTGATTGGGAGTATCTTTTTCTAGTACATGTCAAGTATCTATTTTGAAGTCTTGATCGATTTTGGGGGTTGGGAAGGATCAGGTGATGGTTTTGGGTGTGATTTGATTTTCGTCTAGAACATCAAAAATCCTTCAGGATGCTCCAAAATGACTCATCTATATCTATAATGATAGATCTTGATTAGGAGTATCTTTTTCTAGTTCATGTCAAGTATCTATTTTGAAGTCTTGATCGATTTTGGGGGTTGGGAAGGATCAGGTGATGGTTTTGGGTGTGATTTGATTTTCGTCTAGAACATCAAAAATCCTTCAGGATGCTCCAAAATGACTCATCTATATCTATAATGATAGATCTTGATTAGGAGTATCTTTTTCTAGTACATGTCAAGTATCTATTTTGAAGTCTTGATCGATTTTGGGGGTTGGGAAGGATCAGGTGATGGTTTTGGGTGTGATTTGATTTTCGTCTAGAACATCAAAAATCCTTCAGGATGCTCCAAAATGACTCATCTATATCTATAATGATAGATCTTGATTAGGAGTATCTTTTTCTAATACATGTCAAGTATCTATTTTGAAGTCTTGATCGATTTTGGGGGTTGGGAAGGATCAGGTGATGGTTTTGGGTGTGATTTGATTTTCGTCTAGAACATCAAAAATCCTTCAGGATGCTCCAAAATGACTCATCTATATCTATAATGATAGATCTTGATTAGGAGTATCTTTTTCTAGTACATGTCAAGTATCTATTTTGAAGTCTTGATCGATTTTGGGGGTTGGGAAGGATCAGGTGATGGTTTTGGGTGTGATTTGATTTTCGTCTAGAACATCAAAAATCCTTCAGGATGCTCCAAAATGACTCATCTATATCTATAATGATAGATCTTGATTAGGAGTATCTTTTTCTAGTACATGTCAAGTATCTATTTTGAAGTCTTGATCGATTTTGGGGGTTGAAAAGGATCAGGTGATGGTTTTGGGTGTGATTTGATTTTCGTCTAGAACATCAAAAATCCTTCAGGATGCTCCAAAATGACTCATCTATATCTATAATGATAGATCTTGATTAGGAGTATCTTTTTCTAGTACATGTCAAGTATCTATTTTGAAGTCTTGATCGATTTTGGGGGTTGGGAAGGATCAGGTGATGGTTTTGGGTGTGATTTGATTTTCGTCTAGAACATCAAAAATCCTTCAGGATGCTCCAAAATGACTCATCTATATCTATAATGATAGATCTTGATTAGGAGTATCTTTTTCTAGTACATGTCAAGTATCTATTTTGAAGTCTTGATCGATTTTGGGGGTTGGGAAGGATCAGGTGATGGTTTTGGGTGTGATTTGATTTTCGTCTAGAACATCAAAAATCCTTCAGGATGCTCCAAAATGACTCATCTATATCTATAATGATAGATCTTGATTAGGAGTATCTTTTTCTAGTACATGTCAAGTATCTATTTTGAAGTCTTGATCGATTTTGGGGGTTGGGAAGGATCAGGTGATGGTTTTGGGTGTGATTTGATTTTCGTCTAGAACATCAAAAATCCTTCAGGATGCTCCAAAATGACTCATCTATATCTATAATGATAGATCTTGATTAGGAGTATCTTTTTCTAGTACATGTCAAGTATCTATTTTGAAGTCTTGATCGATTTTGGGGGTTGGGAAGGATCAGGTGATGGTTTTGGGTGTGATTTGATTTTCGTCTAGAACATCAAAAATCCTTCAGGATGCTCCAAAATGACTCATCTATATCTATAATGATAGATCTTGATTAGGAGTATCTTTTTCTTGTACATGTCAAGTATCTATTTTGAAGTCTTGATCGATTTTGGGGGTTGGGAAGGATCAGGTGATGGTTTTGGGTGTGATTTGATTTTCGTCTAGAACATCAAAAATCCTTCAGGATGCTCCAAAATGACTCATCTATATCTATAATGATAGATCTTGATTAGGAGTATCTTTTTCTAGTGTCAAGTATCTATTTTGAAGTCTTGATCGATTTTGGGGGTTGGGAAGGATCAGGTGATGGTTTTGGGTGTGATTTGATTTTCGTCTAGAACATCAAAAATCCTTCAGGATGCTCCAAAATGACTCATCTATATCTATAATGATAGATCTTGATTAGGAGTATCTTTTTCTACTACATGTCAAGCATCTATTTTGAAGTCTTGACGGATTTTGGGGGTTGGGAAGGATCAGGTGATGGTTTTGGGTGTGATTTGATTTTCGTCTAGAACATCAAAAATCCTTCAGGATGCTCCAAAATGACTCATCTATATCTATAATGATAGATCTTGATTAGGAGTATCTTTTTCTAGTACATGTCAAGTATCTATTTTGAAGTCTTGATCGATTTTGGGGGTTGGGAAGGATCAGGTGATGGTTTTGGGTGTGATTTGATTTTCGTCTAGAACATCAAAAATCCTTCAGGATGCTCCAAAATGACTCATCTATATCTATAATGATAGATCTTGATTAGGAGTATCTTTTTCTAGTACATGTCAAGTATCTATTTTGAAGTCTTGATCGATTTTGGGGGTTGGGAAGGATCAGGTGATGGTTTTGGGTGTGATTTGATTTTCGTCTAGAACATCAAAAATCCTTCAGGATGCTCCAAAATGACTCATCTATATCTATAATGATAGATCTTGATTAGGAGTATCTTTTTCTAGCACATGTCAAGTATCTATTTTGAAGTCTTGATCGATTTTGGGGGTTGGGAAGGATCAGGTGATGGTTTTGGGTGTGATTTGATTTTCGTCTAGAACATCAAAAATCCTTCAGGATGCTCCAAAATGACTCATCTATATCTATAATGATAGATCTTGATTAGGAGTATCTTTTTCTAGTACATGTCAAGTATCTATTTTGAAGTCTTGATCGATTTTGGGGGTTGGGAAGGATCAGGTGATGGTTTTGGGTGTGATTTGATTTTCGTCTAGAACATCAAAAATCCTTCAGGATGCTCCAAAATGACTCATCTATATCTATAATGATAGATCTTGATTAGGAGTATCTTTTTCTAGTACATGTCAAGTATCAATTTTGAAGTCTTGATCGATTTTGGGGGTTGGGAAGGATCAGGTGATGGTTTTGGGTGTGATTTGATTTTCGTCTAGAACATCAAAAATCCTTCAGGATGCTCCAAAATGACTCATCTATATCTATAATGATAGATCTTGATTAGGAGTATCTTTTTCTAGTACATGTCAAGTATCTATTTTGAAGTCTTGATCGATTTTGGGGGTTGGGAAGGATCAGGTGATGGTTTTGGGTGTGATTTGATTTTCGTCTAGAACATCAAAAATCCTTCAGGATGCTCCAAAATGACTCATCTATATCAATAATGATAGATCTTGATTAGGAGTATCTTTTTCTAGTACATGTCAAGTATCTATTTTGAAGTCTTGATCGATTTTGGGGATTGGGAAGGATCAGGTGATGGTTTTGGGTGTGATTTGATTTTCGTCTAGAACACCAAAAATCCTTCAGGATGCTCCAAAATGACTCATCTATATCTATAATGATAGATCTTGATTAGGAGTATCTTTTTCTAGTACATGTCAAGTATCTATTTTGAAGTCTTGATCGATTTTGGGGGTTGGGAAGGATCAGGTGATGGTTTTGGGTGTGATTTGATTTTCGTCTAGAACATCAAAAATCCTTCAGGATGCTCCAAAATGACTCATCTATATCTATAATGATAGATCTTGATTAGGAGTATCTTTTTCTTGTACATGTCAAGTATCTATTTTGAAGTCTTGATCGATTTTGGGGGTTGGGAAGGATCAGGTGATGGTTTTGGGTGTGATTTGATTTTCGTCTAGAACATCAAAAATCCTTCAGGATGCTCCAAAATGACTCATCTATATCTATAATGATAGATCTTGATTAGGAGTATCTTTTTCTAGTGTCAAGTATCTATTTTGAAGTCTTGATCGATTTTGGGGGTTGGGAAGGATCAGGTGATGGTTTTGGGTGTGATTTGATTTTCGTCTAGAACATCAAAAATCCTTCAGGATGCTCCAAAATGACTCATCTATATCTATAATGATAGATCTTGATTAGGAGTATCTTTTTCTAGTACATGTCAAGTATCTATTTTGAAGTCTTGATCGATTTTGGGGGTTGGGAAGGATCAGGTGATGGTTTTTTTTGGGTGTGATTTGATTTTCGTCTAGAACATCAAAAATCCTTCAGGATGCTCCAAAATGACTCATCTATATCTATAATGATAGATCTTGATTAGGAGTATCTTTTTCTAGTACATGTCAAGTATCTATTTTGAAGTCTTGATCGATTTTGGGGGTTGGGAAGGATCAGGTGATGGTTTTGGGTGTGATTTGATTTTCGTCTAGAACATCAAAAATCCTTCAGGATGCTCCAAAATGACTCATCTATATCTATAATGATAGATCTTGATTAGGAGTATCTTTTTCTAGTACATGTCAAGTATCTATTTTGAAGTCTTGATCGATTTTGGGGGTTGGGAAGGATCAGGTGATGGTTTTGGGTGTGATTTGATTTTCGTCTAGAACATCAAAAATCCTTCAGGATGCTCCAAAATGACTCATCTATATCTATAATGATAGATCTTGATTAGGAGTATCTTTTTCTAGTACATGTCAAGTATCTATTTTGAAGTCTTGATCGATTTTGGGGGTTGGGAAGGATCAGGTGATGGTTTTGGGTGTGATTTGATTTTCGTCTAGAGCATCAAAAATCCTTCAGGATGCTCCAAAATGACTCATCTATATCTATAATGATAGATCTTGATTAGGAGTATCTTTTTCTAGTACATGTCAAGTATCTATTTTGAAGTCTTGATCGATTTTGGGGGTTGGGAAGGATCAGGTGATGGTTTTGGGTGTGATTTGATTTTCGTCTAGAACATCAAAAATCCTTCAGGATGCTCCAAAATGACTCATCTATATCTATAATGATAGATCTTGATTAGGAGTATCTTTTTCTAGTACATGTCAAGTATCTATTTTGAAGTCTTGATCGATTTTGGGGGTTGGGAAGGATCAGGTGATGGTTTTGGGTGTGATTTGATTTTCGTCTAGAACATCAAAAATCCTTCAGGATGCTCCAAAATGACTCATCTATATCTATAATGATAGATCTTGATTAGGAGTATCTTTTTCTAGTACATGTCAAGTATCTATTTTGAAGTCTTGATCGATTTTGGGGGTTGGGAAGGATCAGGTGATGGTTTTGGGTGTGATTTGATTTTCGTCTAGAACATCAAAAATCCTTCAGGATGCTCCAAAATGACTCATCTATATCTATAATGATAGATCTTGATTAGGAGTATCTTTTTCTAGTACATGTCAAGTATCTATTTTGAAGTCTTGATCGATTTTGGGGGTTGGGAAGGATCAGGTGATGGTTTTGGGTGTGATTTGATTTTCGTCTAGAACATCAAAAATCCTTCAGGATGCTCCAAAATGACTCATCTATATCTATAATGATAGATCTTGATTAGGAGTATCTTTTTCTAGTACATGTCAAGTATCTATTTTGAAGTCTTGATCGATTTTGGGGGTTGGGAAGGATCAGGTGATGGTTTTGGGTGTGATTTGATTTTCGTCTAGAACATTAAAAATCCTTCAGGATGCTCCAAAATGACTCATCTATATCTATAATGATAGATCTTGATTAGGAGTATCTTTTTGTAGTACATGTCAAGTATCTATTTTGAAGTCTTGATCGATTTTGGGGGTTGGGAAGGATCAGGTGATGGTTTTGGGTGTGATTTGATTTTCGTCTAGAACATCAAAAATCCTTCAGGATGCTCCAAAATGACTCATCTATAACTATAATGATAGATCTTGATTAGGAGTATCTTTTTCTAGTACATGTCAAGTATCTATTTTGAAGTCTTGATCGATTTTGGGGGTTGGGAAGGATCAGGTGATGGTTTTGGGTGTGATTTGATTTTCGTCTAGAACATCAAAAATCCTTCAGGATGCTCCAAAATGACTCATCTATATCTATAATGATAGATCTTGATTAGGAGTATCTTTGTCTAGTACATGTCAAGTATCTATTTTGAAGTCTTGATCGATTTTGGGGGTTGGGAAGGATCAGGTGATGGTTTTGGGTGTGATTTGATTTTCGTCTAGAACATCAAAAATCCTTCAGGATGCTCCAAAATGACTCATCTATATCTATAATGATAGATCTTGATTAGGAGTATCTTTTTCTAGTACATGTCAAGTATCTATTTTGAAGTCTTGATCGATTTTGGGGGTTGGGAAGGATCAGGTGATGGTTTTGGGTGTGATTTGATTTTCGTCTAGAACATCAAAAATCCTTCAGGATGCTCCAAAATGACTCATCTATATCTATAATGATAGATCTTGATTAGGAGTATCTTTTTCTAGTACATGTCAAGTATCTATTTTGAAGTCTTGATCGATTTTGGGGGTTGGGAAGGATCAGGTGATGGTTTTGGGTGTGATTTGATTTTCGTCTAGAACATCAAAAATCCTTCAGGATGCTCCAAAATGACTCATCTATATCTATAATGATAGATCTTGATTAGGAGTATCTTTTTCTAGTACATGTCAAGTATCTATTTTGAAGTCTTGATCGATTTTAGGGGTTGGGAAGGATCAGGTGATGGTTTTGGGTGTGATTTGATTTTCGTCTAGAACATCAAAAATCCTTCAGGATGCTCCAAAATGACTCATCTATATCTATAATGACAGATCTTGATTAGGAGTATCTTTTTCTAGTACATGTCAAGTATCTATTTTGAAGTCTTGATCGATTTTGGGGGTTGGGAAGGATCAGGTGATGGTTTTGGGTGTGATTTGATTTTCGTCTAGAACATCAAAAATCCTTCAGGATGCTCCAAAATGACTCATCTATATCTATAATGATAGATCTTGATTAGGAGTATCTTTTTCTAGTACATGTCAAGTATCTATTTTGAAGTCTTGATCGATTTTGGGGGTTGGGAAGGATCAGGTGATGGTTTTGGGTGTGATTTGATTTTCGTCTAGAACATCAAAAATCCTTCAGGATGCTCCAAAATGACTCATCTATATCTATAATGATAGATCTTGATTAGGAGTATCTTTTTCTAGTACATGTCAAGTATCTATTTTGAAGTCTTGATCGATTTTGGGGGTTGGGAAGGATCAGGTGATGGTTTTGGGTGTGATTTGATTTTCGTCTAGAACATCAAAAATCCTTCAGGATGCTCCAAAATGACTCATCTATATCTATAATGATAGATCTTGATTAGGAGTATCTTTTTCTAGTACATGTCAAGTATCTATTTTGAAGTCTTGATCGATTTTGGGGGTTGGGAAGGATCAGGTGATGGTTTTGGGTGTGATTTGATTTTCGTCTAGAACATCAAAAATCCTTCAGGATGCTCCAAAATGACTCATCTATATCTATAATGATAGATCTTGATTAGGAGTATCTTTTTCTAGTACATGTCAAGTATCTATTTTGAAGTCTTGATCGATTTTGGGGGTTGGGAAGGATCAGGTGATGGTTTTGGGTGTGATTTGATTTTCGTCTAGAACATCAAAAATCCTTCAGGATGCTCCAAAATGACTCATCTATATCTATAATGATAGATCTTGATTAGGAGTATCTTTTTCTAGTACATGTCAAGTATCTATTTTGAAGTCTTGATCGATTTTGGGGGTTGGGAAGGATCAGGTGATGGTTTTGGGTGTGATTTGATTTTCGTCTAGAACATCAAAAATCCTTCAGGATGCTCCAAAATGACTCATCTATATCTATAATGATAGATCTTGATTAGGAGTATCTTTTTCTAGTACATGTCAAGTATCTATTTTGAAGTCTTGATCGATTTTGGGGGTTGGGAAGGATCAGGTGATGGTTTTGGGTGTGATTTGATTTTCGTCTAGAACATCAAAAATCCTTCAGGATGCTCCAAAATGACTCATCTATATCTATAATGATAGATCTTGATTAGGAGTATCTTTTTCTAGTACATGTCAAGTATCTATTTTGAAGTCTTGATCGATTTTGGGGGTTGGGAAGGATCAGGTGATGGTTTTGGGTGTGATTTGATTTTCGTCTAGAACATCAAAAATATAATGATAGATCTTGATTAGGAGTATCTTTTTCTAGTACATGTCAAGTATCTATTTTGAAGTCTTGATCGATTTTGGGGGTTGGGAAGGATCAGGTGATGGTTTTGGGTGTGATTTGATTTTCGTCTAGAACATCAAAAATCCTTCAGGATGCTCCAAAATGACTCATCTATATCTACAATGATAGATCTTGATTAGGAGTATCTTTTTCTAGCACATGTCAAGTATCTATTTTGAAGTCTTGATCGATTTTGGGGGTTGGGAAGGATCAGGTGATGGTTTTGGGTGTGATTTGATTTTCGTCTAGAACATCAAAAATCCTTCAGGATGCTCCAAAATGACTCATCTATATCTATAATGATAGATCTTGATTAGGAGTATCTTTTTCTAGTACATGTCAAGTATATATTTTGAAGTCTTGATCGATTTTGGGGGTTGGGAAGGATCAGGTGATGGTTTTGGGTGTGATTTGATTTTCGTCTAGAACATCAAAAATCCTTCAGGATGCTCCAAAATGACTAATCTATATCTATAATGATAGATCTTGATTAGGAGTATCTTTTTCTAGTACATGTCAAGTATCTATTTTGAAGTCTTGATCGATTTTGGGGGTTGGGAAGGATCAGGTGATGGTTTTGGGTGTGATTTGATTTTCGTCTAGAACATCAAAAATCCTTCAGGATGCTCCAAAATGACTCATCTATATCTATAATGATAGATCTTAATTAGGAGTATCTTTTTCTAGTACATGTCAAGTATCTATTTTGAAGTCTTGATCGATTTTGGGGGTTGGGAAGGATCAGGTGATGGTTTTGGGTGTGATTTTATTTTCGTCTAGAACATCAAAAATCCTTCAGGATGCTCCAAAATGACTCATCTATATCTATAATGATAGATCTTGATTAGGAGTATCTTTTTCTAGTACATGTCAAGTATCTATTTTGAAGTCTTGATCGATTTTGGGGGTTGGGAAGGATCAGGTGATGGTTTTGGGTGTGATTTGATTTTCGTCTAGAACATCAAAAATCCTTCAGGATACTCCAAAATGACTCATCTATATCTATAATGATAGATCTTGATTAGGAGTATCTTTTTCTAGTACATGTCAAGTATCTATTTTGAAGTCTTGATCGATTTTGGGGGTTGGGAAGGATCAGGTGATGGTTTTGGGTGTGATTTGATTTTCGTCTAGAACATCAAAAATCCTTCAGGATGCTCCAAAATGACTCATCTATATCTATAATGATAGATCTTGATTAGGAGTATCTTTTTCTAGTACATGTCAAGTATATATTTTGAAGTCTTGATCGATTTTGGGGGTTGGGAAGGATCAGGTGATGGTTTTGGGTGTGATTTGATTTTCGTCTAGAACATCAAAAATCCTTCAGGATGCTCCAAAATGAGTCATCTATATCTATAATGATAGATCTTGATTAGGAGTATCTTTTTCTAGTACATGTCAAGTATCTATTTTGAAGTCTTGATCGATTTTGGGGGTTGGGAAGGATCAGGTGATGGTTTTGGGTGTGATTTGATTTTCGTCTAGAACATCAAAAATCCTTCAGGATGCTCCAAAATGACTCATCTATATCTATAATGATAGATCTTGATTAGGAGTATCTTTTTCTAGTACATGTCAAGTATCTATTTTGAAGTCTTGATCGATTTTGGGGGTTGGGAAGGATCAGGTGATGGTTTTGGGTGTGATTTGATTTTCGTCTAGAACATCAAAAATCCTTCAGGATGCTCCAAAATGACTCATCTATATCTATAATGATAGATCTTGATTAGGAGTATCTTTTTCTAGTACATGTCAAGTATCTATTTTGAAGTCTTGATCGATGTTGGGGGTTGGGAAGGATCAGGTGATGGTTTTGGGTGTGATTTGATTTTCGTCTAGAACATCAAAAATCCTTCAGGATGCTCCAAAATGACTCATCTATATCTATAATGATAGATCTTGATTAGGAGTATCTTTTTCTAGTACATATCAAGTATCTATTTTGAAGTCTTGATCGATTTTGGGGGTTGGGAAGGATCAGGTGATGGTTTTGGGTGTGATTTGATTTTCGTCTAGAACATCAAAAATCCTTCAGGATGCTCCAAAATGACTCATCTATATCTATAATGATAGATCTTGATTAGGAGTATCTTTTTCTAGTACATGTCAAGTATCTATTTTGAAGTCTTGATCGATTTTGGGGGTTGGGAAGGATCAGGTGATGGTTTTGGGTGTGATTTGATTTTCGTCTAGAACATCAAAAATCCTTCAGGATGCTCCAAAATGACTCATCTATATCTATAATGATAGATCTTGATTAGGAGTATCTTTTTCTAGTACATGTCAAGTATCTATTTTGAAGTCTTGATCGATTTTGGGGGTTGGGAAGGATCAGGTGATGGTTTTGGGTGTGATTTGATTTTCGTCTAGAACATCAAAAATCCTTCAGGATGCTCCAAAATGACTCATCTATATCTATAATGATAGATCTTGATTAGGAGTATCTTTTTCTAGTACATGTCAAGTATCTATTTTGAAGTCTTGATCGATTTTGGGGGTTGGGAAGGATCAGGTGATGGTTTTGGGTGTGATTTGATTTTCGTCTAGAACATCAAAAATCCTTCAGGATGCTCCAAAATGACTCATATCTATAATGATAGATCTTGATTAGGAGTATCTTTTTCTAGTACATGTCAAGTATCTATTTTGAAGTCTTGATCGATTTTGGGGGTTGGGAAGGATCAGGTGATGGTTTTGGGTGTGATTTGATTTTCGTCTAGAACATCAAAAATCCTTCAGGATGCTCCAAAATGACTCATCTATATCTATAATGATAGATCTTGATTAGAAGTATCTTTTTCTAGTACATGTCAAGTATCTATTTTGAAGTCTTGATCGATTTTGGGGGTTGGGAAGGATCAGGTGATGGTTTTGGGTGTGATTTGATTTTCGTCTAGAACATCAAAAATCCTTCAGGATGCTCCAAAATGACTCATCTATATCTATAATGATAGATCTTGATTAGGAGTATCTTTTTCTAGTACATGTCAAGTATCTATTTTGAAGTCTTGATCGATTTTGGGGGTTGGGAAGGATCAGGTGATGGTTTTGGGTGTGATTTGATTTTCGTCTAGAACATCAAAAATCCTTCAGGATGCTCCAAAATGACTCATCTATATCTATAATGATAGTAATGATAATCTTGATCGATTTTGGGGGTTGGGAAGGATCAGGTGATGGTTTTGGGTGTGATTTGATTTTCGTCTAGAACATCAAAAATCCTTCAGGATGCTCCAAAATGACTCATCTATATCTATAATGATAGATCTTGATTAGGAGTATCTTTTTCTAGTACATGTCAAGTATCTATTTTGAAGTCTTGATCGATTTTGGGGGTTGGGAAGGATCAGGTGATGGTTTTGGGTGTGATTTGATTTTCGTCTAGAACATCAAAAATCCTTCAGGATGCTCCAAAATGACTCATCTATATCTATAATGATAGATCTTGATTAGGAGTATCTTTTTCTTGTACATGTCAAGTATCTATTTTGAAGTCTTGATCGATTTTGGGGGTTGGGAAGGATCAGGTGATGGTTTTGGGTGTGATTTGATTTTCGTCTAGAACATCAAAAATCCTTCAGGATGCTCCAAAATGACTCATCTATATCTATAATGATAGATCTTGATTAGGAGTATCTTTTTCTAGCACATGTCAAGTATCTATTTTGAAGTCTTGATCGATTTTGGGGGTTGGGAAGGATCAGGTGATGGTTTTGGGTGTGATTTGATTTTCGTCTAGAACATCAAAAATCCTTCAGGATGCTCCAAAATGACTCATCTATATCTATAATGATAGATCTTGATTAGGAGTATCTTTTTCTAGTACATGTCAAGTATCTATTTTGAAGTCTTGATCGATTTTGGGGGTTGGGAAGGATCAGGTGATGGTTTTGGGTGTGATTTGATTTTCGTCTAGAACATCAAAAATCCTTCAGGATGCTCCAAAATGACTCATCTATATCTATAATGATAGATCTTGATTAGGAGTATCTTTTTCTAGTACATGTCAAGTATCTATTTTGAAGTCTTGATCGATTTTGGGGGTTGGGAAGGATCAGGTGATGGTTTTGGGTGTGATTTGATTTTCGTCTAGAACATCAAAAATCCTTCAGGATGCTCCAAAATGACTCATCTATATCTATAATGATAGATCTTGATTAGGAGTATCTTTTTCTAGTACATGTCAAGTATCTATTTTGAAGTCTTGATCGATTTTGGGGGTTGGGAAGGATCAGGTGATGGTTTTGGGTGTGATTTGATTTTCGTCTAGAACATCAAAAATCCTTCAGGATGCTCCAAAATGACTCATCTATATCTATAATGATAGATCTTGATTAGGAGTATCTTTTTCTAGTACATGTCAAGTATCTATTTTGAAGTCTTGATCGATTTTGGGGGTTGGGAAGGATCAGGTGATGGTTTTGGGTGTGATTTGATTTTCGTCTAGAACATCAAAAATCCTTCAGGATGCTCCAAAATGACTCATCTATATCTATAATGATAGATCTTGATTAGGAGTATCTTTTTCTAGTACATGTCAAGTATCTATTTTGAAGTCTTGATCGATTTTGGGGGTTGGGAAGGATCAGGTGATGGTTTTGGGTGTGATTTGATTTTCGTCTAGAACATCAAAAATCCTTCAGGATGCTCCAAAATGACTCATCTATATCTATAATGATAGATCTTGATTAGGAGTATCTTTTTCTAGTACATTTCAAGTGTCTATTTTGAAATCTTGATCGATTTTGGGGGTTGGGAAGGATCAGGTGATGGTTTTGGGTGTGATTTGATTTTCGTCTAGAACATCAAAAATCCTTCAGGATGCTCCAAAATGACTCATCTATATCTATAATGATCGATCTTGATTAGGAGTATCTTTTTCTAGTACATGTCAAGTATCTATTTTGAAGTCTTGATCGATTTTGGGGGTTGGGAAGGATCAGGTGATGGTTTTGGGTGTGATTTGATTTTCGTCTAGAACATCAAAAATCCTTCAGGATGCTCCAAAATGACTCATCTATATCTATAATGATAGATCTTGATTAGGAGTATCTTTTTCTAGTACATGTCAAGTATCTATTTTGAAGTCTTGATCGATTTTGGGGGTTGGGAAGGATCAGGTGATGGTTTTGGGTGTGATTTGATTTTCGTCTAGAACATCAAAAATCCTTCAGGATGCTCCAAAATGACTCATCTATATCTATAATGATAGATCTTGATTAGGAGTATCTTTTTCTACATGTCAAGTATCTATTTTGAAGTCTTGATCGATTTTGGGGGTTGGGAAGGATCAGGTGATGGTTTTGGGTGTGATTTGATTTTCGTCTAGAACATCAAAAATCCTTCAGGATGCTCCAAAATGACTCATCTATATCTATAATGATAGATCTTGATTAGGAGTATCTTTTTCTAGTACATGTCAAGTATCTATTTTGAAGTCTTGATCGATTTTGGGGGTTGGGAAGGATCAGGTGATGGTTTTGGGTGTGATTTGATTTTCGTCTAGAACATCAAAAATCCTTCAGGATGCTCCAAAATGACTCATCTATATCTATAATGATAGATCTTGATTAGGAGTATCTTTTTCTAGTACATGTCAAGTATCTATTTTGAAGTCTTGATCGATTTTGGGGGTTGGGAAGGATCAGGTGATGGTTTTGGGTGTGATTTGATTTTCGTCTAGAACATCAAAAATCCTTCAGGATGCTCCAAAATGACTCATCTATATCTATAATGATAGATCTTGATTAGGAGTATCTTTTTCTAGTACATGTCAAGTATCTATTTTGAAGTATTGATCGATTTTGGGGGTTGGGAAGGATCAGGTGATGGTTTTGGGTGTGATTTGATTTTCGTCTAGAACATCAAAAATCCTTCAGGATGCTCCAAAATGACTCATCTATATCTATAATGATAGATCTTGATTAGGAGTATCTTTTTCTAGTACATGTCAAGTATCTATTTTGAAGTCTTGATCGATTTTGGGGGTTGGGAAGGATCAGGTGATGGTTTTGGGTGTGATTTGATTTTCGTCTAGAACATCAAAAATCCTTCAGGATGCTCCAAAATGACTCATCTATATCTATAATGATAGATCTTGATTAGGAGTATCTTTTTCTAGTACATGTCAAGTATCTATTTTGAAGTCTTGATCGATTTTGGGGGTTGGGAAGGATCAGGTGATGGTTTTGGGTGTGATTTGATTTTCGTCTAGAACATCAAAAATCCTTCAGGATGCTCCAAAATGACTCATCTATATCTATAATGATAGATCTTGATTAGGAGTATCTTTTTCTAGTACATGTCAAGTATCTATTTTGAAGTCTTGATCGATTTTGGGGGTTGGGAAGGATCAGGTGATGGTTTTTTTGTGTGATTTGATTTTCGTCTAGAACATCAAAAATCCTTCAGGATGCTCCAAAATGACTCATCTATATCTATAATGATAGATCTTGATTAGGAGTATCTTTTTCTAGTACATGTCAAGTATCTATTTTGAAGTCTTGATCGATTTTGGGGGTTGGGAAGGATCAGGTGATGGTTTTGGGTGTGATTTGATTTTCGTCTAGAACATCAAAAATCCTTCAGGATGCTCCAAAATGACTCATCTATATCTATAATGATAGATCTTGATTAGGAGTATCTTTTTCTAGTACATGTCAAGTATCTATTTTGAAGTCTTGATCGATTTTGGGGGTTGGGAAGGATCAGGTGATGGTTTTGGGTGTGATTTGATTTTCGTCTAGAACATCAAAAATCCTTCAGGATGCTCCAAAATGACTCATCTATATCTATAATGATAGATCTTGATTAGGAGTATCTTTTTCTAGTACATGTCAAGTATCTATTTTGAAGTCTTGATCGATTTTGGGGGTTGGGAAGGATCAGGTGATGGTTTTGGGTGTGATTTGATTTTCGTCTAGAACATCAAAAATCCTTCAGGATGCTCCAAAATGACTCATCTATATCTATAATGATAGATCTTGATTAGGAGTATCTTTTTCTAGTACATGTCAAGTATCTATTTTGAAGTCTTGATCGATTTTGGGGGTTGGGAAGGATCAGGT
>NW_026605184.1:0-32389 GCF_945859685.1 Eupeodes corollae
ATTTTGGAGCATCCTGAAGGATTTTTGATGTTCTAGACGAAAATCAAATCACACCCAAAACCATCACCTGATCCTTCCCAACCCCCAAAATCGATCAAGACTTCAAAATAGATACTTGACATGTACTAGAAAAAGATACTCCTAATCAAGATCTATCATTATAGATATAGATGAGTCATTTTGGAGCATCCTGAAGGATTTTTGATGTTCTAGACGAAAATCAAATCACACCCAAAACCATCACCTGATCCTTCCCAACCCCAAAATCGATCAAGACTTCAAAATAGATACTTGACATGTACTAGAAAAAGATACTCCTAATCAAGATCTATCATTATATATCATTTTGGAGCATCCTGAAGGATTTTTGATGTTCTAGACGAAAATCAAATCACACCCAAAACCATCACCTGATCCTTCCCAACCCCCAAAATCGATCAAGACTTCAAAATAGATACTTGACATGTACTAGAAAAAGATACTCCTAATCAAGATCTATCATTATAGATATAGATGAGTCATTTTGGAGCATCCTGAAGGATTTTTGATGTTCTAGACGAAAATCAAATCACACCCAAAACCATCACCTGATCCTTCCCAACCCCCAAAATCGATCAAGACTTCAAAATAGATACTTGACATGTACTAGAAAAAGATACTCCTAATCAAGATCTATCATTATAGATATAGATGAGTCATTTTGGAGCATCCTGAAGGATTTTTGATGTTCTAGACGAAAATCAAATCACACCCAAAACCATCACCTGATCCTTCCCAACCCCCAAAATCAATCAAGACTTCAAAATAGATACTTGACATGTACTAGAAAAAGATACTCCTAATCAAGATCTATCATTATAGATATAGATGAGTCATTTTGGAGCATCCTGAAGGATTTTTGATGTTCTAGACGAAAATCAAATCACACCCAAAACCATCACCTGATCCTTCCCAACCCCCAAAATCGATCAAGACTTCAAAATAGATACTTGACATGTACTAGAAAAAGATACTCCTAATCAAGATCTATCATTATAGATATAGATGAGTCATTTTGGAGCATCCTGAAGGATTTTTGATGTTCTAGACGAAAATCAAATCACACCCAAAACCATCACCTGATCCTTCCCAACCCCCAAAATCGATCAAGACTTCAAAATAGATACTTGACATGTACTAGAAAAAGATACTCCTAATCAAGATCTATCATTATAGATATAGATGAGTCATTTTGGAGCATCCTGAAGGATTTTTGATGTTCTAGACGAAAATCAAATCACACCTAAAACCATCACCTGATCCTTCCCAACCCCCAAAATCGATCAAGACTTCAAAATAGATACTTGACATGTACTAGAAAAAGATACTCCTAATCAAGATCTATCATTATAGATATAGATGAGTCATTTTGGAGCATCCTGAAGGATTTTTGATGTTCTAGACGAAAATCAAATCACACCCAAAACCATCACCTGATCCTTCCCAACCCCCAAAATCGATCAAGGGTTCAAAATAGATACTTGACTTGTACTAGAAAAAGATACTCCTAATCAAGTCTATCATTATAGATATAGATGAGTCATTTTGGAGCATCCTGAAGGATTTTTGATGTTCTAGACGAAAATCAAATCACACCCAAAACCATCACCTGATCCTTCCCAACCCCCAAAATCGATCAGGGGTTCAAAATAGATACTTGACTTGTACTAGAAAAAGATACTCCTAATCAAGATCTATCATTATAGATATAGATGAGTCATTTTGGAGCATCCTGAAGGATTTTTGATGTTCTAGACGAAAATCAAATCACACCCAAAACCATCACCTGATCCTTCCCAACCCCCAAAATCGATCCAGGGTTCAAAATAGATACTTGACATGTACTAGAAAAAGATACTCCTAATCAAGATCTATCATTATAGATATAGATGAGTCATTTTGGAGCATCCTGAAGGATTTTTGATGTTCTAGACGAAAATCAAATCACACCCAAAACCATCACCTGATCCTTCCCAACCCCCAAAATCGATCAAGACTTCAAAATAGATACTTGACATGTACTAGAAAAAGATACTCCTAATCAAGATCTATCATTATAGATATAGATGAGTCATTTTGGAGCATCCTGAAGGATTTTTGATGTTCTAGACGAAAATCAAATCACACCCAAAACCATCACCTGATCCTTCCCAACCCCCAAAATCGATCAAGACTTCAAAATAGATACTTGACATGTACTAGAAAAAGATACTCCTAATCAAGATCTATCATTATAGATATAGATGAGTCATTTTGGAGCATCCTGAAGGATTTTTGATGTTCTAGACGAAAATCAAATCACACCCAAAACCATCACCTGATCCTTCCCAACCCCCAAAATCGATCAAGACTTCAAAATAGATACTTGACATGTACTAGAAAAAGATACTCCTAATCAAGATCTATCATTATAGATATAGATGAGTCATTTTGGAGCATCCTGAAGGATTTTTGATGTTCTAGACGAAAATCAAATCACACCCAAAACCATCACCTGATCCTTCCCAACCCCCAAAATCGATCAAGGGTTCAAAATAGATACTTGACTTGTACTAGAAAAAGATACTCCTAATCAAGTCTATCATTATAGATATAGATGAGTCATTTTGGAGCATCCTGAAGGATTTTTGATGTTCTAGACGAAAATCAAATCACACCCAAAACCATCACCTGATCCTTCCCAACCCCCAAAATCGATCAGGGGTTCAAAATAGATACTTGACTTGTACTAGAAAAAGATACTCCTAATCAAGATCTATCATTATAGATATAGATGAGTCATTTTGGAGCATCCTGAAGGATTTTTGATGTTCTAGACGAAAATCAAATCACACCCAAAACCATCACCTGATCCTTCCCAACCCCCAAAATCGATCCAGGGTTCAAAATAGATACTTGACTTGTACTAGAAAAAGATACTCCTAATCAAGATCTATCATTATAGAAATAGATGAGTCATTTTTGGAGCATCCTGAAAGATTTTTGATGTTCTAGACGAAAATCAAATCACACCCAAAACCATCACCTGATCTTTCCAACCCCCAAAATCGATCAAGGGTTCAAAATAGATACTTGACTTGTACTAGAAAAAGATACTCCTAATCAAGATCTATCATTATAGATATAGATGAGTCATTTTGGAGCATCCTGAAGGATTTTTGATGTTCTAGACGAAAATCAAATCACACCCAAAACCATCACCTGATCCTTCCCAACCCCCAAAATCGATCAAGGGTTCAAAATAGATACTTGACTTGTACTAGAAAAAGATACTCCTAATCAAGATCTATCATTATAGATATAGATGAGTCATTTAGAAGCATCCTGAAGGATTTTTGATGTTCTAGACGAAAATCAAATCACACCCAAAACCATCACCTGATCCTTCCCAACCCCCAAAATCGATCAAGGATTCAAAATAGATACTTGACTTGTACTAAAAAAAGATACTCCTAATCAAGATCTATCATTATAGATATAGATGAGTCATTTTGGAGCATCCTGAAGGATTTTTGATGTTCTAGACGAAAATCAACTCACACCCAAAACCATCACCTGATCCTTCCCAACCCCTAAAATCGATCAAGAGTTCAAAATAGATACTTGACTTGTACTAGAAAAAGATACTCCTAATCAAGATCTATCATTATAGATATAGATGAGTCATTTAGAAGCATCCTGAAGGATTTTTGATGTTCTAGACGAAAATCAAATCACACCCAAAACCATCACCTGATCCTTCCCAACCCCCAAAATCGATCAAGACTTCAAAATAGATACTTGACATGTACTAGAAAAAGATACTCCTAATCAAGATCTATCATTATAGATATAGATGAGTCATTTTGGAGCATCCTGAAGGATTTTTGATGTTCTAGACGAAAATCAAATCACACCCAAAACCATCACCTGATCCTTCCCAACCCCCAAAATCGATCAAGACTTCAAAATAGATACTTGACATGTACTAGAAAAGGGTGGCGTACGAATGGTCGACAAAAAAAATGTCGACTGGCCAACTGAAAACTTTACAGACTCTTAAAATGTCGACTGAAGTTTGATCGACAAAAAAAAAGTTGCCCATTTAAATGTCGACTACAAAAAATGTCGACTGAAAAGTTGTCGGTTAAAATGTCGACTGTTGTAAAGAAAAAAAACATGAATGTAAGCTTTAATAGTTATCTGAGATTTCACATGCATGCGGCGAATGTAAACATTAACAGTTAACCGAGAGTGACTTGTTGTTCGACAGTGACAAAGTGAATGATGTTCACATGCATGCGGCGCCGCATGCATGTGAACATCATTCACTTTGTCACTGTCGACCTTTTACTAGTCGATATTTTCAAAATCGACATTATAAGAGTCGGCATTTTGTTCGGTCGGTATTTTTATCAATCGACTTTTGGACAATCGACATTATAATGGTCGACTTTTTTAAATCGACATTTTAAAAATCGGCCAATCGTACCCAACCCACTAGAAAAAGATACTCCTAATCAAGATCTATCATTATAGATATAGATGAGTCATTTTGGAGCATCCTGAAGGATTTTTGATGTTCTAGACGAAAATCAAATCACACCCAAAACCATCACCTGATCCTTCCCAACCCCCAAAATCGATCAAGACTTCAAAATAGATACTTGACATGTACTAGAAAAAGATACTCCTAATCAAGATCTATCATTATAGATATAGATGAGTCATTTTGGAGCATCCTGAAGGATTTTTGATGTTCTAGACGAAAATCAAATCACACCCAAAACCATCACCTGATCCTTCCCAACCCCCAAAATCGATCAAGACTTCAAAATAGATACTTGACATACTCTAGAAAAAGATACTCCTAATCAATATCTATCATTATAGATATAGATGAGTCATTTTGGAGCATCCTGAAGGATTTTTGATCTTCTAGACGAAAATCAAATCACACCCAAAACCATCACCTGATCCTTCCCAACCCCCAAAATCGATCAAGACTTCAAAATAGATACTTGACATGTACTAGGAAAAGATACTCCTAATCAAGATCTATCATTATAGATATAGATGAGTCATTTTGGAGCATCCTGAAGGATTTTTGATGTTCAAGACGAAAATCAAATCACACCCAAAACCATCACCTGATCCTTCCCAACCCCCAAAATCGATCAAGACTTCAAAATAGATACTTGACATGTACTAGAAAAAGATACTCCTAATCAAGATCTATCATTATAGATATAGATGAGTCATTTTGGAGCATCCTGAAGGATTTTTGATGTTCTAGACGAAAATCAAATCACACCCAAAACCATCACCTGATCCTTCCCAACCCCCAAAATCGATCAAGACTTCAAAATAGATACTTGACATGTACTAGAAAAAGATACTCCTAATCAAGATCTATCATTATAGATATAGATGAGTCATTTTGGAGCATCCTGAAGGATTTTTGATGTTCTAGACGAAAATCAAATCACACCCAAAACCATCACCTGATCCTTCCCAACCCCCAAAATCGATCAAGACTTCAAAATAGATACTTGACATGTACTAGAAAAAGATACTCCTAATCAAGATCTATCATTATAGATATAGATGAGTCATTTTGGAGCATCCTGAAGGATTTTTGATGTTCTAGACGAAAATCAAATCACACCCAAAACCATCACCTGATCCTTCCCAACCCCCAAAATCGATCAAGACTTCAAAATAGATACTTGACATGTACTAGAAAAAGATACTCCTAATCAAGATCTATCATTATAGATATAGATGAGTCATTTTGGAGCATCCTGAAGGATTTTTGATGTTCTAGACGAAAATCAAATCACACCCAAAACCATCACCTGATCCTTCCCAACCCCCAAAATCGATCAAGACTTCAAAATAGATACAAGACATGTGCAAGAAAAAGATACTCCTAATCAAGATCTATCATTATAGATATAGATGAGTCATTTTGGAGCATCCTGAAGGATTTTTTATGTTCTAGACGAAAATCAAATCACACCCAAAACCATCACCTGATCCTTCCCAACCCCCAAAATCGATCAAGACTTCAAAATAGATACTTGACATGTACTAGAAAAAAATACTCCTAATCAAGATCTATCATTATAGATATAGATGAGTCATTTTGCAGCATCCTGAAGGATTTTTGATGTTCTAGACGAAAATCAAATCACACCCAAAACCATCACCTGATCCTTCCCAACCCCTAAAATCGATCAAGACTTCAAAATAGATACTTGACATGTACTAGAAAAAGATACTCCTAATCAAGATCTATCATTATAGATATAGATGAGTCATTTTGGAGCATCCTGAAGGATTTTTGATGTTCTAGACGAAAATCAAATCACACCCAAAACCATCACCTGATCCTTCCCAACCCCCAAAATCGATCAAGACTTCAAAATAGATACTTGACATGTACTATAAAAAGATACTCCTAATCAAGATCTATCATTATAGATATAGATGAGTCATTTTGGAGCATCCTGAAGGATTTTTGATGTTCTAGACGAAAATCAAATCACACCCAAAACCATCACCTGATCCTTCCCAACCCCCAAAATCGATCAAGGGTTCAAAATAGATACTTGACTTGTACTAGAAAAAGATACTCCTAATCAAGTCTATCATTATAGATATAGATGAGTCATTTTGGAGCATCCTGAAGGATTTTTTATGTTCTAGACGAAAATCAAATCACACCCAAAACCATCACCTGATCCTTCCCAACCCCCAAAATCGATCAAGACTTCAAAATAGATACTTGACTTGTACTAGAAAAAGATACTCCTAATCAAGATCTATCATTATAGATATAGATGAGTCATTTAGAAGCATCCTGAAGGATTTTTGATGTTCTAGACGAAAATCAAATCACACCCAAAACCATCACCTGATCCTTCCCAACCCCTAAAATCGATCAAGAGTTCAAAATAGATAGTTGACTTGTACTAGAAAAAGATACTCCTAATCAAGATCTATCATTATAGATATTAATGAGTCATTTAGAAGCATCCTGAAGGATTTTTGATGTTCTAGACGAAAATCAAATCACACCCAAAACCATCACCTGATCCTTCCCAACCCCCAAAATCGATCAAGACTTCAAAATAGATACTTGACATGTACTAGAAAAAGATACTCCTAATCAAGATCTATCATTATAGATATAGATGAGTCATTTTGGAGCATCCTGAAGGATTTTTGATGTTCTAGACGAAAATCAAATCACACCCAAAACCATCACCTGATCCTTCCCAACCCCCAAAATCGATCAAGGGTTCAAAATAGATACTTGACTTGTACTAGAAAAAGATACTCCTAATCAAGTCTATCATTATAGATATAGATGAGTCATTTTGGAGCATCCTGAAGGATTTTTTTCATGTTCTAGACGAAAATCAAATCACACCCAAAACCATCACCTGATCCTTCCCAACCCCCAAAATCGATCAGGGGTTCAAAATAGATACTTGACTTGTACTAGAAAAAGATACTCCTAATCAAGATCTATCATTATAGATATAGATGAGTCATTTAGAAGCATCCTGAAGGATTTTTGATGTTCTAGACGAAAATCAAATCACACCCAAAACCATCACCTGATCCTTCCCAACCCCTAAAATCGATCAAGAGTTCAAAATAGATAGTTGACTTGTACTAGAAAAAGATACTCCTAATCAAGATCTATCATTATAGATATTAATGAGTCATTTAGAAGCATCCTGAAGGATTTTTGATGTTCTAGACGAAAATCAAATCACACCCAAAACCATCACCTGATCCTTCCCAACCCCCAAAATCGATCAAGACTTCAAAATAGATACTTGACATGTACTAGAAAAAGATACTCCTAATCAAGATCTATCATTATAGATATAGATGAGTCATTTTGGAGCATCCTGAAGGATTTTTGATGTTCTAGACGAAAATCAAATCACACCCAAAACCATCACCTGATCCTTCCCAACCCCCAAAATCGATCAAGACTTCAAAATAGATACTTGACATGTACTAGAAAAAGATACTCCTAATCAAGATCTATCATTATAGATATAGATGAGTCATTTTGGAGCATCCTGAAGGATTTTTGATGTTCTAGACGAAAATCAAATCACACCCAAAACCATCACCTGATCCTTCCCAACCCCCAAAATCGATCAAGACTTCAAAATAGATACTTGACATGTACTAGAAAAAGATACTCCTAATCAAGATCTATCATTATAGATATAGATGAGTCATTTTGGAGCATCCTGAAGGATTTTTGATGTTCTAGACGAAAATCAAATCACACCCAAAACCATCACCTGATCCTTCCCAACCCCCAAAATCGATCAAGACTTCAAAATAGATACTTGACATGTACTAGAAAAAGATACTCCTAATCAAGATCTATCATTATAGATATAGATGAGTCATTTTGGAGCATCCTGAAGGATTTTTGATGTTCTAGACGAAAATCAAATCACACCCAAAACCATCACCTGATCCTTCCCAACCCCCAAAATCGATCAAGACTTCAAAATAGATACTTGACATGTACTAGAAAAAGATACTCCTAATCAAGATCTATCATTATAGATATAGATGAGTCATTTTGGAGCATCCTGAAGGATTTTTGATGTTCTAGACGAAAATCAAATCACACCCAAAACCATCACCTGATCCTTCCCAACCTCCAAAATCGATCAAGACTTCAAAATAGATACTTGACATGTACTAGAAAAAGATACTCCTAATCAAGATCTATCATTATAGTTATAGATTAGTCATTTTGGAGCATCCTGAAGGATTTTTGATGTTCTAGACGAAAATCAAATCACACCCAAAACCATCACCTGATCCTTCCCAACCCCCAAAATCGATCAAGACTTCAAAATAGATACTTGATATGTACTAGAAAAAGATACTCCTAATCAAGATCTATCATTATAGATATAGATGAGTCATTTTGGAGCATCCTGAAGGATTTTTGATGTTCTAGACGAAAATCAAATCACACCCAAAACCATCACCTGATCCTTCCCAACCCCCAAAATCGATCAAGACTTCAAAATAGATACTTGACATGTACTAGAAAAAGATACTCCTAATCAAGATCTATCATTATAGATATAGATGAGTCATTTTGGAGCATCCTGAAGGATTTTTGATGTTCTAGACGAAAATCAAATCACACCCAAAACCATCACCTGATCCTTCCCAACCCCCAAAATCGATCAAGACTTCAAAATAGATACTTGACATGTACTAGAAAAAGATACTCCTAATCAAGATCTATCATTATAGATATAGATGAGTCATTTTGGAGCATCCTGAAGGATTTTTGATGTTCTAGACGAAAATCAAATCACACCCAAAATCATCACCTGATCCTTCCCAACCCCCAAAATCGATCAAGACTTCAAAATAGATACTTGACATGTACTAGAAAAAGATACTCCTAATCAAGATCTATCATTATAGATATAGATGAGTCATTTTGGAGCATCCTGAAGGATTTTTGATGTTCTAGACGAAAATCAAATCACACCCAAAACCATCACCTGATCCTTCCCAACCCCCAAAATCGATCAAGACTTCAAAATAGATACTTGACATGTACTAGAAAAAGATACTCCTAATCAAGATCTATCATTATAGATATAGATGAGTCATTTTGGAGCATCCTGAAGGATTTTTGATGTTCTAGACGAAAATCAAATCACACCCAAAACCATCACCTGATCCTTCCCAACCCCCAAAATCGATCAAGACTTCAAAATAGATACTTGACATGTACTAGAAAAAGATACTCCTAATCAAGATCTATCATTATAGATATAGATGAGTCATTTTGGAGCATCCTGAAGGATTTTTGATGTTCTAGACGAAAATCAAATCACACCCAAAACCATCACCTGATCCTTCCCAACCCCCAAAATCGATCAAGACTTCAAAATAGATACTTGACATGTACTAGAAAAAGATACTCCTAATCAAGATCTATCATTATAGATATAGATGAGTCATTTTGGAGCATCCTGAAGGATTTTTGATGTTCTAGACGAAAATCAAATCACACCCAAAACCATCACCTGATCCTTCCCAACCCCCAAAATCGATCAAGACTTCAAAATAGATACTTGACATGTACTAGAAAAAGATACTCCTAATCAAGATCTATCATTATAGATATAGATGAGTCATTTTGGAGCATCCTGAAGGATTTTTGATGTTCTAGACGAAAATCAAATCACACCCAAAACCATCACCTGATCCTTCCCAACCCCCAAAATCGATCAAGACTTCAAAATAGATACTTGACATGTACTAGAAAAAGATACTCCTAATCAAGATCTATCATTATAGATATAGAAGAGTCATTTTGGAGCATCCTGAAGGATTTTTGATGTTCTAGACGAAAATCAAATCACACCCAAAACCATCACCTGATCCTTCCCAACCCCCAAAATCGATCAAGACTTCAAAATAGATACTTGACATGTACTAGAAAAAGATACTCCTAATCAAGATCTATCATTATAGATATAGATGAGTCATTTTGGAGCATCCTGAAGGATTTTTGATGTTCTAGACGAAAATCAAATCACACCCAAAACCATCACCTGATCCTTCCCAACCCCCAAAATCGATCAAGACTTCAAAATAGATACTTGACATGTACTAGAAAAAGATACTCCTAATCAAGATCTATCATTATAGATATAGATGAGTCATTTTGGAGCATCCTGAAGGATTTTTGATGTTCTAGACGAAAATCAAATCACACCCAAAACCATCACCTGATCCTTCCCAACCCCCAAAATCGATCAAGGGTTCAAAATAGATACTTGACTTGTACTAGAAAAAGATACTCCTAATCAAGTCTATCATTATAGATATAGATGAGTCATTTTGGAGCATCCTGAAGGATTTTTGATGTTCTAGACGAAAATCAAATCACACCCAAAACCATCACCTGATCCTTCCCAACCCCCAAAATCGATCAGGGGTTCAAAATAGATACTTGACTTGTACTAGAAAAAGATACTCCTAATCAAGATCTATCATTATAGATATAGATGAGTCATTTTGGAGCATCCTGAAGGATTTTTGATGTTCTAGACGAAAATCAAATCACACCCAAAACCATCACCTGATCCTTCCCAACCCCCAAAATCGATCCAGGGTTCAAAATAGATACTTGACTTGTACTAGAAAAAGATACTCCTAATCAAGATCTATCATTATAGAAATAGATGAGTCATTTTTGGAGCATCCTGAAGGATTTTTGATGTTCTAGACGAAAATCAAATCACACCCAAAACCATCACCTGATCCTTCCCAACCCCCAAAATCGATCAAGGGTTCAAAATAGATACTTGACTTGTACTAGAAAAAGATACTCCTAATCAAGATCTATCATTATAGATATAGATGAGTCATTTAGAAGCATCTTGAAGGATTTTGTTGTTCTAGACGAAAATCAAATCACACCCAAAACCATCACCTGATCCTTCCCAACCCCCCAAATCGATCAAGGGTTCAAAACAGATACTTGACTTGTAGTAGAAAAAGATACTCCTAATCAAGATCTATCATTATAGATATAGATGAGTCATTTTGGAGCATCCTGAAGGATTTTTGATGTTCTAGACGAAAATCAAATCACACCCAAAACCATCACCTGATCCTTCCCAACCCCTAAAATCGATCAAGAGTTCAAAATAGATACTTGACTTGTACTAGAAAAAGATACTCCTAATCAAGATCTATCATTATAGATATAGATGAGTCATTTAGAAGCATCCTGAAGGATTTTTGATGTTCTAGACGAAAATCAAATCACACCCAAAACCATCACCTGATCCTTCCCAACCCCCAAAATCGATCAAGACTTCAAAATAGATACTTGACATGTACTAGAAAAAGATACTCCTAATCAAGATCTATCATTATAGATATAGATGAGTCATTTTGGAGCATCCTGAAGGATTTTTGATGTTCTAGACGAAAATCAAATCACACCCAAAACCATCACCTGATCCTTCCCAACCCCCAAAATCGATCAAGACTTCAAAATAGATACTTGACATGTACTAGAAAAAGATACTCCTAATCAAGATCTATCATTATAGATATAGATGAGTCATTTTGGAGCATCCTAAAGGATTTTTGATGTTCTAGACGAAAATCAAATCACACCCAAAACCATCACCTGATCCTTCCCAACCCCCAAAATCGATCAAGACTTCAAAATAGATACTTGACATGTACTAGAAAAAGATACTCCTAATCAAGATCTATCATTATAGATATAGATGAGTCATTTTGGAGCATCCTGAAGGATTTTTGATGTTCTAGACGAAAATCAAATCACACCCAAAACCATCACCTGATCCTTCCCAACCCCCAAAATCGATCAAGACTTCAAAATAGATACTTGACATGTACTAGAAAAAGATACTCCTAATCAAGATCTATCATTATAGATATAGATGAGTCATTTTGGAGCATCCTGAAGGATTTTTGATGTTCTAGACGAAAATCAAATCACACCCAAAACCATCACCTGATCCTTCCCAACCCCCAAAATCGATCAAGACTTCAAAATAGATACTTGACATGTAATAGAAAAAGATACTCCTAATCAAGATCTATCATTATAGATATAGATGAGTCATTTTGGAGCATCCTGAAGGATTTTTGATGTTCTAGACGAAAATCAAATCACACCCAAAACCATCACCTGATCCTTCCCAACCCCCAAAATCGAACAGGGGTTCAAAATAGATACTTGACTTGTACTAGAAAAAGATACTCCTAATCAAGATCTATCATTATAGATATAGATGAGTCATTTAGAAGCATCCTGAAGGATTTTTGATGTTCTAGACGAAAATCAAATCACACCCAAAACCATCACCTGATCCTTCCCAACCCCTAAAATCGATCAAGAGTTCAAAATAGATACTTGACTTGTACTAGAAAAAGATACTCCTAATCAAGATCTATCATTATAGATATAGATGAGTCATTCAGAAGCATCCTGAAGGATTTTTGATGTTCTAGACGAAGATCAAATCACACCCAAAACCTTCACCTGATCCTTCCCAACCCCCAAAATCGATCAAGACTTCAAAATAGATACTTGACATGTACTAGTAAAAGATACTCCTAATCAAGATCTATCATTATAGATATAGATGAGTCATTTTGGAGCATCCTGAAGGATTTTTGATGTTCTAGACGAAAATCAAATCACACCCAAAACCATCACCTGATCCTTCCCAACCCCCAAAATCGATCAAGACTTCAAAATAGATACTTGACATGTACTAGAAAAAGATACTCCTGATCAAGATCTATCATTATAGATATAGATGAGTCATTTTGGAGCATCCTGAAGGATTTTTGATGTTCTAGACGAAAATCAAATCACACCCAAAACCATCACCTGATCCTTCCCAACCCCCAAAATCGATCAAGACTTCAAAATAGATACTTGACATGTACTAGAAAAAGATACTCCTAATCAAGATCTATCATTATAGATATAGATGAGTCATTTTGGAGCATCCTGAAGGATTTTTGATGTTCTAGACGAAAATCAAATCACACCCAAAACCATCACCTGATCCTTCCCAACCCCCAAAATCGATCAAGACTTCAAAATAGATACTTGACATGTACTAGAAAAAGATACTCCTAATCAAGATCTATCATTATAGATATAGATGAGTCATTTTGGAGCATCCTGAAGGATTTTTGATGTTCTAGACGAAAATCAAATCACACCCAAAACCATCACCTGATCCTTCCCAACCCCCAAAATCGATCAAGACTTCAAAATAGATACTTGACATGTACTAGAAAAAGATACTCCTAATCAAGATCTATCATTATAGATATAGATGAGTCATTTTGGAGCATCCTGAAGGATTTTTGATGTTCTAGACGAAAATCAAATCACACCCAAAACCATCACCTGATCCTTCCCAACCCCCAAAATCGATCAAGACTTCAAAATAGATACTTGACATGTACTAGAAAAAGATACTCCTAATCAAGATCTATCATTATAGATATAGATGAGTCATTTTGGAGCATCCTGAAGGATTTTTGATGTTCTAGACGAAAATCAAATCACACCCAAAACCATCACCTGATCCTTCCCAACCTCCAAAATCGATCAAGACTTCAAAATAGATACTTGACATGTACTAGAAAAAGATACTCCTAATCAAGATCTATCATTATAGATATAGATGAGTCATTTTGGAGCATCCTGAAGGATTTTTGATGTTCTAGACGAAAATCAAATCACACCCAAAACCATCACCTGATCCTTCCCAACCCCCAAAATCGATCAAGACTTCAAAATAGATACTTGACATGTAGTAGAAAAAGATACTCCTAATCAAGATCTATCATTATAGATATAGATGAGTCATTTTGGAGCATCCTGAAGGATTTTTGATGTTCTAGACGAAAATCAAATCACACCCAAAACCATCACCTGATCCTTCCCAACCCCCAAAATCGATCAAGACTTCAAAATAGATACTTGACATGTACTAGAAAAAGATACTCCTAATCAAGATCTATCATTATAGATATAGATGAGTCATTTTGGAGCATCCTGAAGGATTTTTGATGTTCTAGACGAAAATCAAATCACACCCAAAACCATCACCTGATCCTTCCCAACCCCCAAAATCGATCAAGACTTCAAAATAGATACTTGACATGTACTAGAAAAAGATACTCCTAATCAAGATCTATCATTATAGATATAGATGAGTCATTTTGGAGCATCCTGGAGGATTTTTGATGTTCTAGACGAAAATCAAATCACACCCAAAACCATCACCTGATCCTTCCCAACCCCCAAAATCGATCAAGACTTCAAAATAGATACTTGACATGTACCAGAAAAAGATACTCCTAATCAAGATCTATCATTATAGATATAGATGAGTCATTTTGGAGCATCCTGAAGGATTTTTGATGTTCTAGACGAAAATCAAATCACACCCAAAACCATCACCTGATCCTTCCCAACCCCCAAAATCGATCAAGACTTCAAAATAGATACTTGACATGTACTAGAAAAAGATACTCCTAATCAAGATCTATCATTATAGATATAGATGAGTCATTTTGGAGCATCCTGAAGGATTTTTGATGTTCTAGACGAAAATAAAATCACACCCAAAACCATCACCTGATCCTTCCCAACCCCCAAAATCGATCAAGACTTCAAAATAGATACTTGACATGTACTAGAAAAAGATAATCCTAATCAAGATCTATCATTATAGATATAGATGAGTCATTTTGGAGCATCCTCAAGGATTTTTGATGTTCTAGACGAAAATCAAATCACACCCAAAACCATCACCTGATCCTTCCCAACCCCCAAAATCGATCAAGACTTCAAAATAGATACTTGACATGTACTAGAAAAAGATACTCCTAATCAAGATCTATCATTATAGATATAGATGAGTCATTTTGGAGCATCCTGAAGGATTTTTGATGTTCTAGACGAAAATCAAATCACACCCAAAACCATCACCTGATCCTTCCCAACCCCCAAAATCGATCAAGACTTCAAAATAGATACTTGACATGTACTAGAAAAAGATACTCCTAATCAAGATCTATCATTATAGATATAGATGAGTCATTTTGGAGCATCCTGAAGGATTTTTGATGTTCTAGACGAAAATCAAATCACACCCAAAACCATCACCTGATCCTTCCCAACCCCCAAAATCGATCAAGACTTCAAAATAGATACTTGACATGTACTAGAAAAAGATACTCCTAATCAAGATCTATCATTATAGATGTATATGAGTCATTTTGGAGCATCCTGAAGGATTTTTGATATTCTAGCCGAAAATCAAATCACACCCAAAACCATCACCTGATCCTTTCCAACCCCCAAAATCGATCATGACTTCAAAATAGATACTTGACATGTACTAGAAAAAGATACTCCTAATCAAGATCTATCATTATAGATATAGATGAGTCATTTTGGAGCATCCTGAAGGATTTTTGATGTTCTAGACGAAAATCAAATCACACCCAAAACCATCACCTGATCCTTCCCAACCCCTAAGATCGATCAAGAGTTCAAAATAGATACTTGACTTGTACTAGAAAAAGATACTCCTAATTAAGATCTATCATTATAGATATAGATGAGTCATTTAGAAGCATCCTGAAGGATTTTTGATGTTCTAGACGAAAATCAAATCACACCCAAAACCATCACCTGATCCTTCCCAACCCCCAAAATCGATCAAGACTTCAAAATAGATACTTGACATGTACTAGAAAAAGATACTCCTAATCAAGATCTATCATTATAGATATAGATGAGTCATTTTGGAGCATCCTGAAGGATTTTTGATGTTCTAGACGAAAATCAAATCACACCCAAAACCATCACCTGATCCTTCCCAACCCCCAAAATCAATCAAGACTTCAAAATAGATACTTGACATGTACTAGAAAAAGATACTCCTAATCAAGATCTATCATTATAGATATAGATGAGTCATTTTGGAGCATCCTGAAGGATTTTTGATGTTCTAGACGAAAATCAAATCACACCCAAAACCATCACCTGATCCTTCCCAACCCCCAAAATCGATCAAGACTTCAAAATAGATACTTGACATGTACTAGAAAAAGATACTCCTAATCAAGATCTATCATTATAGATATAGATGAGTCATTTTGGAGCATCCTGAAGGATTTTTGATGTTCTAGACGAAAATCAAATCACACCCAAAACCATCACCTGATCCTTCCCAACCCCCAAAATCGATCAAGACTTCAAAATAGATACTTGACATGTACTAGAAAAAGATACTCCTAATCAAGATCTATCATTATAGATATAGATGAGTCATTTTGGAGCATCCTGAAGGATTTTTGATGTTCTAGACGAAAATCAAATCACACCCAAAACCATCACCTGATCCTTCCCAACCCCCAAAATCGATCAAGACTTCAAAATAGATACTTGACATGTACTAGAAAAAGATACTCCTAATCAAGATCTATCATTATAGATATAGATGAGTCATTTTGGAGCATCCTGAATGATTTTTGATGTTCTAGACGAAAATCAAATCACACCCAAAACCATCACCTGATCCTTCCCAACCCCCAAAATCGATCAAGACTTCAAAATAGATACTTGACATGTACTAGAAAAAGATACTCCTAATCAAGATCTATCATTATAGATATAGATGAGTCATTTTGGAGCATCCTGAAGGATTTTTGATGTTCTAGACGAAAATCAAATCACACCCAAAACCATCACCTGATCCTTCCCAACCCCCAAAATCGATCAAGACTTCAAAATAGATACTTGACATGTACTAGAAAAAGATACTCCTAATCAAGATCTATCATTATAGATATAGATGAGTCATTTTGGAGCATCCTGAAGGATTTTTGATGTTCTAGACGAAAATCAAATCACACCCAAAACCATCACCTGATCCTTCCCAACCCCCAAAATCGATCAAGACTTCAAAATAGATACTTGACATGTACTAGAAAAAGATACTCCTAATCAAGATCTATCATTATAGATATAGATGAGTCATTTTGGAGCATCCTGAAGGATTTTTGATGTTCTAGACGAAAATCAAATCACACCCAAAACCATCACCTGATCCTTCCCAACCCCCAAAATCGATCAAGACTTCAAAATAGATACTTGACATGTACTAGAAAAAGATACTCCTAATCAAGATCTATCATTATAGATATAGATGAGTCATTTTGGAGCATCCTGAAGGATTTTTGATGTTCTAGACGAAAATCAAATCACACCCAAAACCATCACCTGATCCTTCCCAACCCCCAAAATCGATCAAGACTTCAAAATAGATACTTGACATGTACTAGAAAAAGATACTCCTAATCAAGATCTATCATTATAGATATAGATGAGTCATTTTGGAGCATCCTGAAGGATTTTTGATGTTCTAGACGAAAATCAAATCACACCCAAAACCATCACCTGATCCTTCCCAACCCCCAAAATCGATCAAGACTTCAAAATAGATACTTGACATGTACTAGAAAAAGATACTCCTAATCAAGATCTATCATTATAGATATAGATGAGTCATTTTGGAGCATCCTGAAGGATTTTTGATGTTCTAGACGAAAATCAAATCACACCCAAAACCATCACCTGATCCTTCCCAACCCCCAAAATCGATCAAGACTTCAAAATAGATACTTGACATGTAATAGAAAAAGATACTCCTAATCAAAATCTATCATTATAGATATAGATGAGTCATTTTGGAGCATCCTGAATTATTTTTGATGTTCTAGACGAAAATCAAATCACACCCAAAACCATCACCTGATCCTTCCCAACCCCCAAAATCGATCAAGACTTCAAAATAGATACTTGACATGTACTAGAAAAAGATACTCCTAATCAAGATCTATCATTATAGATATAGATGAGTCATTTTGGAGCATCCTGAAGGATTTTTGATGTTCTAGACGAAAATCAAATCACACCCAAAACCATCACCTGATCCTTCCCAACCCCCAAAATCGATCAAGACTTCAAAATAGATACTTGACATGTACTAGAAAAAGATACTCCTAATCAAGATCTATCATTATAGATATAGATGAGTCATTTTGGAGCATCCTGAAGGATTTTTGATGTTCTAGACGAAAATCAAATCACACCCAAAACCATCACCTGATCCTTCCCAACCCCCAAAATCGATCAAGACTTCAAAATAGATACTTGACATGTACTAGAAAAAGATACTCCTAATCAAGATCTATCATTATAGATATAGATGAGTCATTTTGGAGCATCCTGAAGGATTTTTGATGTTCTAGACGAAAATCAAATCACACCCAAAACCATCACCTGATCCTTCCCAACCCCCAAAATCGATCAAGACTTCAAAATAGATACTTGACATGTACTAGAAAAAGATACTCCTAATCAAGATCTATCATTATAGATATAGATGAGTCATTTTGGAGCATCCTGAAGGATTTTTGATGTTCTAGACGAAAATCAAATCACACCCAAAACCATCACCTGATCCTTCCCAACCCCCAAAATCGATCAAGACTTCAAAATAGATACTTGACATGTACTAGAAAAAGATACTCCTAATCAAGATCTATCATTATAGATATAGATGAGTCATTTTGGAGCATCCTGAAGGATTTTTGATGTTCTAGACGAAAATCAAATCACACCCAAAACCATAACCTGATCCTTCACAACCCCCAAAATCGATCAAGACTTCAAAATAGATACTTAACATGTACTAGAAAAAGATACTCCTAATCAAGATCTATCATTATAGATATAGATGAGTCATTTTGGAGCATCCTGAAGGATTTTTGATGTTCTAGACGAAAATCAAATCACACATAAAAACCATCACCTGATCCTTCCCAACCCCCAAAATCGATCAAGACTTCAAAATAGATACTTGACATGTACTAGAAAAAGATATTCCTAATCAAGATCTATCATTATAGATATAGATGAGTCATTTTGGAGCATCCTGAAGGATTTTTGATGTTCTAGACGAAAATCAAATCACACCCAAAACCATCACCTGATCCTTCCCAACCCCCAAAATCGATCAAGACTTCAAAATAGATACTTGACATGTACTCCTAATCAAGATCTATCATTATAGATATAGATGAGTCATTTTGGAGCATCCTGAAGGATTTTTGATGTTCTAGACGAAAATCAAATCACACCCAAAACCATCACCTGATCCTTCCCAACCCCCAAAATCGATCAAGACTTCAAAATAGATACTTGACATGTACTAGAAAAAGATACTCCTAATCAAGATCTATCATTATAGATATAAATGAGTCATTTTGGAGCATCCTGAAGGATTTTTGATGTTCTAGACGAAAATCAAATCACACCCAAAACCATCACCTGATCCTTCCCAACCCCCAAAATCGATCAAGACTTCAAAATAGATACTTGACATGTACTAGAAAAAGATACTCCTAATCAAGATCTATCATTATAGATATAGATTAGTCATTTTGGAGCATCCTGAAGGATTTTTGATGTTCTAGACGAAAATCAAATCACACCCAAAACCATCACCTGATCCTTCCCAACCCCCAAAATCGATCAAGACTTCAAAATAGATACTTGACATGTAATAGAAAAAGATACTCCTAATCAAAATCTATCATTATAGATATAGATGAGTCATTTTGGAGCATCCTGAAGGATTTTTGATGTTCTAGACGAAAATCAAATCACACCCAAAACCATCACCTGATCCTTCCCAACCCCCAAAATCGATCAAGACTTCAAAATAGATACTTGACATGTACTAGAAAAAGATACTCCTAATCAAGATCTATCATTATAGATATAGATGAGTCATTTTGGAGCATCCTGAAGGATTTTTGATGTTCTAGACGAAAATCAAATCACACCCAAAACCATCACCTGATCCTTCCCAACCCCCAAAATCGATCAAGACTTCAAAATAGATACTTGACATGTACTAGAAAAAGATACTCCTAATCAAGATCTATCATTATAGATATAGATGAGTCATTTTGGAGCATCCTGAAGGATTTTTGATGTTCTAGACGAAAATCAAATCACACCCAAAACCATCACCTGATCCTTCCCAACCCCCAAAATCGATCAAGACTTCAAAATAGATACTTGACATGTACTAGAAAAAGATACTCCTAATCAAGATCTATCATTATAGATATAGATGAGTCATTTTGGAGCATCCTGAAGGATTTTTGATGTTCTAGACGAAAATCAAATCACACCCAAAACCATCACCTGATCCTTCCCAACCCCCAAAATCGATCAAGACTTCAAAATAGATACTTGACATGTACTAGAAAAAGATACTCCTAATCAAGATCTATCATTATAGATATAGATGAGTCATTTTGGAGCATCCTGAAGGATTTTTGATGTTCTAGACGAAAATCAAATCACACCCAAAACCATCACCTGATCCTTCCCAACCCCCAAAATCGATCAAGACTTCAAAATAGATACTTGACATGTACTAGAAAAAGATACTCCTAATCAAGATCTATCATTATAGATATAGAAGAGTCATTTTGGAGCATCCTGAAGGATTTTTGATGTTCTAGACGAAAATCAAATCACACCCAAAACCATCACCTGATCCTTCCCAACCCCCAAAATCGATCAAGACTTCAAAATAGATACTTGACATGTACTAGAAAAAGATACTCCTAATCAAAATCTATCATTATAGATATAGATGAGTCATTTTGGAGCATCCTGAAGGATTTTTGATGTTCTAGACGAAAATCAAATCACACCCAAAACCATCACCTGATCCTTCCCAACCCCCAAAATCGATCAAGACTTCAAAATAGATACTTGACATGTACTAGAAAAAGATACTCCTAATCAAGATCTATCATTATAGATATAGATGAGTCATTTTGGAGCATCCTGAAGGATTTTTGATGTTCTAGACGAAAATCAAATCACACCCAAAACCATCACCTGATCCTTCCCAACCCCCAAAATCGATCAAGACTTCAAAATAGATACTTGACATGTACTAGAAAAAGATACTCCTAATCAAGATCTATCATTATAGATATAGATTAGTCATTTTGGAGCATCCTGAAGGATTTTTGATGTTCTAGACGAAAATCAAATCACACCCAAAACCATCACCTGATCCTTCCCAACCCCCAAAATCGATCAAGACTTCAAAATAGATACTTGACATGTACTAGAAAAAGATACTCCTAATCAAAATCTATCATTATAGATATAGATGAGTCATTTTGGAGCATCCTGAAGGATTTTTGATGTTCTAGACGAAAATCAAATCACACCCAAAACCATCACCTGATCCTTCCCAACCCCCAAAATCGATCAAGACTTCAAAATAGATACTTGACATGTACTAGAAAAAGATACTCCTAATCAAGATCTATCATTATAGATATAGATGAGTCATTTTGGAGCATCCTGAAGGATTTTTGATGTTCTAGACGAAAATCAAATCACACCCAAAACCATCACCTGATCCTTCCCAACACCCAAAATCGATCAAGACTTCAAAATAGATACTTGACATGTACTAGAAAAAGATACTCCTAATCAAGATCTATCATTATAGATATAGATGAGTCATTTTGGAGCATCCTGAAGGATTTTTGATGTTCTAGACGAAAATCAAATCACATCCAAAACCATCACCTGATCCTTCCCAACCCCCAAAATCGATCAAGACTTCAAAATAGATACTTGACATGTACTAGAAAAAGATACTCCTAATCAAGATCTATCATTATAGATATAGATGAGTCATTTTGGAGCATCCTGAAGGATTTTTGATTTTCTAGACGAAAATCAAATCACACCCAAAACCATCACCTGATCCTTCCCAACCCCCAAAATCGATCAAGACTTCAAAATAGATACTTGACATGTACTAGAAAAAGATACTCCTAATCAAGATCTATCATTATAGATATAGATGAGTCATTTTGGAGCATCCTGAAGGATTTTTGATGTTCTAGACGAAAATCAAATCACACCCAAAACCATCACCTGATCCTTCCCAACCCCCAAAATCGATCAAGACTTCAAAATAGATACTTGACATGTACTAGAAAAAGATACTCCTAATCAAGATCTATCATTATAGATATAGATGAGTCATTTTGGAGCATCCTGAAGGATTTTTGATGTTCTAGACGAAAATCAAATCACACCCAAAACCATCACCTGATCCTTCCCAACCCCCAAAATCGATCAAGACTTCAAAATAGATACTTGACATGTACTAGAAAAAAAGATACTCCTAATCAAGATCTATCATTATAGATATAGATGAGTCATTTTGGAGCATCCTGAAGGATTTTTGATGTTCTAGACGAAAATCAAATCACACCCAAAACCATCACCTGATCCTTCCCAACCCCCAAAATCGATCAAGACTTCAAAATAGATACTTGACATGCACTAGAAAAAGATACTCCTAATCAAGATCTATCATTATAGATATAGATGAGTCATTTTTGAGCATCCTGAAGGATTTTTGATGTTCTAGACGAAAATCAAATCACACCCAAAACCATCACCTGATCCTTCCCAACCCCCAAAATCGATCAAGACTTCAAAATAGATACTTGACATGTACTAGAAAAAGATACTCCTAATCAAGATCTATCATTATAGATATAGATGAGTCATTTTGGAGCATCCTGAAGGATTTTTGATGTTCTAGACGAAAATCAAATCACACCCAAAACCATCACCTGATCCTTCCCAACCCCCAAAATCGATCAAGACTTCAAAATAGATACTTGACATGTACTAGAAAAAGATACTCCTAATCAAGATCTATCATTATAGATATAGATGAGTCATTTTGGAGCATCCTGAAGGATTTTTGATGTTCTAGACGAAAATCAAATCACACCCAAAACCATCACCTGATCCTTCCCAACCCCCAAAATCGATCAAGACTTCAAAATAGATACTTGACATGTACTAAAAAAAGATACTCCTAATCAAGATCTATCATTATAGATATAGATGAGTCATTTTGGAGCATCCTGAAGGATTTTTGATGTTCTAGACGAAAATCAAATCACACCCAAAACCATCACCTGATCCTTCCCAACCCCCAAAATCGATCAAGACTTCAAAATAGATACTTGACATGTACTAGAAAAAGATACTCCTAATCAAGATCTATCATTATAGATATAGATGAGTCATTTTGGAGCATCCTGAAGGATTTTTGATGTTCTAGACGAAAATCAAATCACACCCAAAACCATCACCTGATCCTTCCCAACCCCCAAAATCGATCAAGACTTCAAAATAGATACTTGACATGTACTAGAAAAAGATACTCCTAATCAAGATCTATCATTATAGATATAGATGAGTCATTTTGGAGCATCCTGAAGGATTTTTGATGTTCTAGACGAAAATCAAATCACACCCAAAACCATCACCTGATCCTTCCCAACCCCCAAAATCGATCAAGACTTCAAAATAGATACTTGACATGTACTAGAAAAAGATACTCCTAATCAAGATCTATCATTATAGATATAGATGAGTCATTTTGGAGCATCCTGAAGGATTTTTGATGTTCTAGACGAAAATCAAATCACACCCAAAACCATCACCTGATCTTTCCCAACCCCCAAAATCGATCAAGACTTCAAAATAGATACTTGACATGTACTAGAAAAAGATACTCCTAATCAAGATCTATCATTATAGATATAGATGAGTCATTTTGGAGCATCCTGAAGGATTTTTGATGTTCTAGACGAAAATCAAATCACACCCAAAACCATCACCTGATCCTTCCCAACCCCCAAAATCGATCAAGACTTCAAAATAGATACTTGACATGTACTAGAAAAAGATACTCCTAATCAAGATCTATCATTATAGATATAGATGAGTCATTTTGGAGCATCCTGAAGGATTTTTGATGTTCTAGACGAAAATCAAATCACACCCAAAACCATCACCTGATCCTTTCCAACCCCCAAAATCGATCAAGACTTCAAAATAGATACTTGACATGTACTAGAAAAAGATACTCCTAATCAAGATCTATCATTATAGATATAGATGAGTCATTTTGGAGCATCCTGAAGGATTTTTGATGTTCTAGACGAAAATCAAATCACACCCAAAACCATCACCTGATCCTTCCCAACCCCCAAAATCGATCAAGACTTCAAAATAGATACTTGACATGTACTAGAAAAAGATACTCCTAATCAAGATCTATCATTATAGATATAGATGAGTCATTTTGGAGCATCCTGAAGGATTTTTGATGTTCTAGACGAAAATCAAATCACACCCAAAACCATCACCTGATCCTTCCCAACCCCCAAAATCGATCAAGACTTCAAAATAGATACTTGACATGTACTAGAAAAAGATACTCCTAATCAAGATCTATCATTATAGATATAGATGAGTCATTTTGGAGCATCCTGAAGGATTTTTGATGTTCTAGACGAAAATCAAATCACACCCAAAACCATCACCTGATCCTTCCCAACCCCCAAAATCGATCAAGACTTCAAAATAGATACTTGACATGTACTAGAAAAAGATACTCCTAATCAAGATCTATCATTATAGATATAGATGAGTCATTTTGGAGCATCCTGAAGGATTTTTGATGTTCTAGACGAAAATCAAATCACACCCAAAACCATCACCTGATCCTTCCCAACCCCCAAAATCGATCAAGACTTCAAAATAGATACTTGACATGTACTAGAAAAAGATACTCCTAATCAAGATCTATCATTATAGATATAGATGAGTCATTTTAGAGCATCCTGAAGGATTTTTGATGTTCTAGACGAAAACCAAATCACACCCAAAACCATCACCTGATCCTTCGCAACCCCCAAAATCGATCAAGACTTCAAAATAGATACTTGACATGTACTAGAAAAAGATACTCCTAATGAAGATCTATCATTATAGATATAGATGAGTCATTTTGGAGCATCTTGAAGGATTTTTGATGTTCTAGACGAAAATCAAATCACACCCAAAACCATCACCTGATCCTTCCCAACCCCCAAAATCGATCAAGACTTCAAAATAGATACTTGACATGTACTAGAAAAAGATACTCCTAATCAAGATCTATCATTATAGATATAGATGAGTCATTTTGGAGCATCCTGAAGGATTTTTGATGTTCTAGACGAAAATCAAATCACACCCAAAACCATCACCTGATCCTTCCCAACCCCCAAAATCGATCAAGACTTCAAAATAGATACTTGACATTTACTAGAAAAAGATACTCCTAATCAAGATCTATCATTATAGATATAGATGAGTCATTTTGGAGCATCCTGAAGGATTTTTGATGTTCTAGACGAAAATCAAATCACACCCAAAACCATCACCTGATCCTTCCCAACCCCCAAAATCGATCAAGACTTCAAAATAGATACTTGACATGTACTAGAAAAAGATACTCCTAATCAAGATCTATCATTATAGATATAGATGAGTCATTTTGGAGCATCCTGAAGGATTTTTGATGTTCTAGACGAAAATCAAATCACACCCAAAACCATCACCTGATCCTTCCCAACCCCCAAAATCGATCAAGACTTCAAAATAGATACTTGACATGTACTAGAAAAAGATACTCCTAATCAAGATCTATCATTATAGATATAGATGAGTCATTTTGGAGCATCCTGAAGGATTTTTGATGTTCTAGACGAAAATCAAATCACACCCAAAACCATCACCTTATCCTTCCCAACCCCCAAAATCGATCAAGACTTCAAAATAGATACTTGACATGTACTAGAAAAAGATACTCCTAATCAAGATCTATCATTATAGATATAGATGAGTCATTTTGGAGCATCCTGAAGGATTTTTGATGTTCTAGACGAAAATCAAATCACACCCAAAACCATCACCTGATCCTTCCCAACCCCCAAAATCGATCAAGACTTCAAAATAGATACTTGACATGTACTAGAAAAAGATACTCCTAATCAAGATCTATCATTATAGATATAGATGAGTCATTTTGGAGCATCCTGAAGGATTTTTGATGTTCTAGACGAAAATCAAATCACATCCAAAACCATCACCTGATCCTTCCCAACCCCCAAAATCGATCAAGACTTCAAAATAGATACTTGACATGTATTAGAAAAAGATACTCCTAATCAAGATCTATCATTATAGATATAGATGAGTCATTTTGGAGCATCCTGAAGGATTTTTGATGTTCTAGACGAAAATCAAATCACACCCAAAACCATCACCTGATCCTTCCCAACCCCCAAAATCGATCAAGACTTCAAAATAGATACTTGACATGTACTAGAAAAAGATACTCCTAATCAAGATCTATCATTATAGATATAGATGAGTCATTTTGGAGCATCCTGAAGGATTTTTGATGTTCTAGACGAAAATCAAATCACACCCAAAACCATCACCTGATCCTTCCCAACCCCCAAAATCGATCAAGACTTCAAAATAGATACTTGACATGTACTAGAAAAAGATACTCCTAATCAAGATCTATCATTATAGATATAGATGAGTCATTTTGGAGCATCCTGAAGGATTTTTGATGTTCTAGACGAAAATCAAATCACACCCAAAACCATCACCTGATCCTTCCCAACCCCCAAAATCGATCAAGACTTCAAAATAGATACTTGACATGTACTAGAAAAAGATACTCCTAATCAAGATCTATCATTATAGATATAGATGAGTCATTTTGGAGCATCCTGAAGGATTTTTGATGTTCTAGACGAAAATCAACACACCCAAAACCATCACCTGATCCTTCCCAACCCCCAAAATCGATCAAGACTTCAAAATAGATACTTGACATGTACTAGAAAAAGATACTCCTAATCAAGATCTATCATTATAGATATAGATGAGTCATTTTGGAGCATCCTGAAGGATTTTTGATGTTCTAGACGAAAATCAAATCACACCCAAAACCATCACCTGATCCTTCCCAACCCCCAAAATCGATCAAGACTTCAAAATAGATACTTGACATGTACTAGAAAAAGATACTCCTAATCAAGATCTATCATTATAGATATAGATGAGTCATTTTGGAGCATCCTGAAGGATTTTTGATGTTCTAGACGAAAATCAAATCACACCCAAAACCATCACCTGATCCTTCCCAACCCCCAAAATCGATCAAGACTTCAAAATAGATACTTGACATGTACTAGAAAAAGATACTCCTAATCAAGATCTATCATTATAGATATAGATGAGTCATTTTGGAGCATCCTGAAGGATTTTTGATGTTCTAGACGAAAATCAAATCACACCCAAAACCATCACCTGATCCTTTCCAACCCCCAAAATCGATCAAGACTTCAAAATAGATACTTGACATGTACTAGAAAAAGATACTCCTAATCAAGATCTATCATTATAGATATAGATGAGTCATTTTGGAGCATCCTGAAGGATTTTTGATGTTCTAGACGAAAATCAAATCACACCCAAAACCATCACCTGATCCTTCCCAACCCCCAAAATCGATCAAGACTTCAAAATAGATACTTGACATGTACTAGAAAAAGATACTCCTAATCAAGATCTATCATTATAGATATAGATGAGTCATTTTGGAGCATCCTGAAGGATTTTTGATGTTCTAGACGAAAATCAAATCACACCCAAAACCATCACCTGATCCTTCCCAACCCCCAAAATCGATCAAGACTTCAAAATAGATACTTGACATGTACTAGAAAAAGATACTCCTAATCAAGATCTATCATTATAGATATAGATGAGTCATTTTGGAGCATCCTGAAGGATTTTTGATGTTCTAGACGAAAATCAAATCACACCCAAAACCATCACCTGATCCTTCCCAACCCCCAAAATCGATCAAGACTTCAAAATAGATACTTGACATGTACTAGAAAAAGATACTCCTAATCAAGATCTATCATTATAGATATAGATGAGTCATTTTGGAGCATCCTGAAGGATTTTTGATGTTCTAGACGAAAACCAAACCACACCCAAAACTATCACCTGATCCTTCCCAACCCCCAAAATCGATCAAGACTTCAAAATAGATACTTGACATGTACTAGAAAAAGATACTCCTAATCAAGATCTATCATTATAGATATAGATGAGTCATTTTGGAGCATCCTGAAGGATTTTTGATGTTCTAGACGAAAATCAAATCACACCCAAAACCATCACCTGATCCTTCCCAACCCCCAAAATCGATCAAGACTTCAAAATAGATACTTGACATGTACTAGAAAAAGATACTCCTAATCAAGATCTATCATTATAGATATAGATGAGTCATTTTGGAGCATCCTGAAGGATTTTTGATGTTCTAGACGAAAATCAAATCACACCCAAAACCATCACCTGATCCTTCCCAACCCCCAAAATCGATCAAGACTTCAAAATAGATACTTGACATGTACTAGAAAAAGATACTCCTAATCAAGATCTATCATTATAGATATAGATGAGTCATTTTGGAGCATCCTTAAGGATTTTTGATGTTCTAGACGAAAATCAAATCACACCCAAAACCATCACCTGATCCTTCCCAACCCCCAAAATCGATCAAGACTTCAAAATAGATACTTGACATGTACTAGAAAAAGATACTCCTAATCAAGATCTATCATTATAGATATAGATGAGTCATTTTGGAGCATCCTGAAGGATTTTTGATGTTCTAGACGAAAATCAAATCACACCCAAAACCATCACCTGATCCTTCCCAACCCCCAAAATCGATCAAGACTTCAAAATAGATACTTGACATGTACTAGAAAAAGATACTCCTAATCAAGATCTATCATTATAGATAAAGATGAGTCATTTTGGAGCATCCTGAAGGATTTTTGATGTTCTAGACGAAAATCAAATCACACCCAAAACCATCACCTGATCCTTCCCAACCCCCAAAATCGATCAAGACTTCAAAATAGATACTTGACATGTACTAGAAAAAGATACTCCTAATCAAGATCTATCATTATAGATATAGATGAGTCATTTTGGAGCATCCTGAAGGATTTTTGATGTTCTAGACGAAAATCAAATCACACCCAAAACCATCACCTGATCCTTCCCAACCCCCAAAATCGATCAAGACTTCAAAATAGATACTTGACATGTACTAGAAAAAGATACTCCTAATCAAGATCTATCATTATAGATATAGATGAGTCATTTTAGAGCATCCTGAAGGATTTTTGATGTTCTAGACGAAAACCAAATCACACCCAAAACCATCACCTGATCCTTCGCAACCCCCAAAATCGATCAAGACTTCAAAATAGATACTTGACATGTACTAGAAAAAGATACTCCTAATGAAGATCTATCATTATAGATATAGATGAGTCATTTTGGAGCATCTTGAAGGATTTTTGATGTTCTAGACGAAAATCAAATCACACCCAAAACCATCACCTGATCCTTCCCAACCCCCAAAATCGATCAAGACTTCAAAATAGATACTTGACATGTACTAGAAAAAGATACTCCTAATCAAGATCTATCATTATAGATATAGATGAGTCATTTTGGAGCATCCTGAAGGATTTTTGATGTTCTAGACGAAAATCAAATCACACCCAAAACCATCACCTGATCCTTCCCAACCCCCAAAATCGATCAAGACTTCAAAATAGATACTTGACATTTACTAGAAAAAGATACTCCTAATCAAGATCTATCATTATAGATATAGATGAGTCATTTTGGAGCATCCTGAAGGATTTTTGATGTTCTAGACGAAAATCAAATCACACCCAAAACCATCACCTGATCCTTCCCAACCCCCAAAATCGATCAAGACTTCAAAATAGATACTTGACATGTACTAGAAAAAGATACTCCTAATCAAGATCTATCATTATAGATATAGATGAGTCATTTTGGAGCATCCTGAAGGATTTTTGATGTTCTAGACGAAAATCAAATCACACCCAAAACCATCACCTGATCCTTCCCAACCCCCAAAATCGATCAAGACTTCAAAATAGATACTTGACATGTACTAGAAAAAGATACTCCTAATCAAGATCTATCATTATAGATATAGATGAGTCATTTTGGAGCATCCTGAAGGATTTTTGATGTTCTAGACGAAAATCAAATCACACCCAAAACCATCACCTTATCCTTCCCAACCCCCAAAATCGATCAAGACTTCAAAATAGATACTTGACATGTACTAGAAAAAGATACTCCTAATCAAGATCTATCATTATAGATATAGATGAGTCATTTTGGAGCATCCTGAAGGATTTTTGATGTTCTAGACGAAAATCAAATCACACCCAAAACCATCACCTGATCCTTCCCAACCCCCAAAATCGATCAAGACTTCAAAATAGATACTTGACATGTACTAGAAAAAGATACTCCTAATCAAGATCTATCATTATAGATATAGATGAGTCATTTTGGAGCATCCTGAAGGATTTTTGATGTTCTAGACGAAAATCAAATCACATCCAAAACCATCACCTGATCCTTCCCAACCCCCAAAATCGATCAAGACTTCAAAATAGATACTTGACATGTACTAGAAAAAGATACTCCTAATCAAGATCTATCATTATAGATATAGATGAGTCATTTTGGAGCATCCTGAAGGATTTTTGATGTTCTAGACGAAAATCAAATCACACCCAAAACCATCACCTGATCCTTCCCAACCCCCAAAATCGATCAAGACTTCAAAATAGATACTTGACATGTACTAGAAAAAGATACTCCTAATCAAGATCTATCATTATAGATAAAGATGAGTCATTTTGGAGCATCCTGAAGGATTTTTGATGTTCTAGACGAAAATCAAATCACACCCAAAACCATCACCTGATCCTTCCCAACCCCCAAAATCGATCAAGACTTCAAAATAGATACTTGACATGTACTAGAAAAAGATACTCCTAATCAAGATCTATCATTATAGATATAGATGAGTCATTTTGGAGCATCCTGAAGGATTTTTGATGTTCTAGACGAAAATCAAATCACACCCAAAACCATCACCTGATCCTTCCCAACCCCCAAAATCGATCAAGACTTCAAAATAGATACTTGACATGTACTAGAAAAAGATACTCCTAATCAAGATCTATCATTATAGATATAGATGAGTCATTTTAGAGCATCCTGAAGGATTTTTGATGTTCTAGACGAAAACCAAATCACACCCAAAACCATCACCTGATCCTTCGCAACCCCCAAAATCGATCAAGACTTCAAAATAGATACTTGACATGTACTAGAAAAAGATACTCCTAATGAAGATCTATCATTATAGATATAGATGAGTCATTTTGGAGCATCTTGAAGGATTTTTGATGTTCTAGACGAAAATCAAATCACACCCAAAACCATCACCTGATCCTTCCCAACCCCCCAAAATCGATCAAGACTTCAAAATAGATACTTGACATGTACTAGAAAAAGATACTCCTAATCAAGATCTATCATTATAGATAGAGATGAGTCATTTTGGAGCATCCTGAAGGATTTTTGATGTTCTAGACGAAAATCAAATCACACCCAAAACCATCACCTGATCCTTCCCAACCCCCAAAATCGATCAAGACTTCAAAATAGATACTTGACATTTACTAGAAAAAGATACTCCTAATCAAGATCTATCATTATAGATATAGATGAGTCATTTTGGAGCATCCTGAAGGATTTTTGATGTTCTAGACGAAA
>NW_026605185.1:0-113616 GCF_945859685.1 Eupeodes corollae
GATCAAGACTTCAAAATAGATACTTGACATGTACTAGAAAAAGATACTCCTAATCAAGATCTATCATTATAGATATAGATGAGTCATTTTGGAGCATCCTGAAGGATTTTTGATGTTCTAGACGAAAATCAAATCACACCCAAAACCATCACCTGATCCTTCCCAACCCCCAAAATCGATCAAGACTTCAAAATAGATACTTGACATGTACTAGAAAAAGATACTCCTAATCAAGATCTATCATTATAGATATAGATGAGTCATTTTGGAGCATCCTGAAGGATTTTTGATGTTCTAGACGAAAATCAAATCACACCCAAAAACCATCACCTGATCCTTCCCAACCCCCAAAATCGATCAAGACTTCAAAATAGATACTTGACATGTACTAGAAAAAGATACTCCTAATCAAGATCTATCATTATAGATATAGATGAGTCATTTTGGAGCATCCTGAAGGATTTTTGATGTTCTAGACGAAAATCAAATCACACCCAAAACCATCACCTGATCCTTCCCAACCCCCAAAATCGAATCAAGACTCTCAAAATAGATACTTGACATGTACTAGAAAAAGATACTCCTTATCAAGATCTATCATTATAGATATAGATGAGTCACTTTGGAGCATCCTGAAGGATTTTTGATGTTCTAGACGAAAATCAAATCACACCCAAAACCATCACCTGATCCTTCCCAACCCCCAAAATCGATCAAGACTTCAAAAATAGATACTTGACATGTACTAGAAAAAGATACTCCTAATCAAGATCTATCATTATAGATATAGATGAGTCATTTTGGAGCATCCTGAAGGATTTTTGATGTTCTAGACGAAAATCAAATCACACCCAAAACCATCACCTGATCCTTCCCAACCCCCCAAAATCGATCAAGACTTCAAAATAGATACTTGACATGTACTAGAAAAAGATACTCCTAATCAAGATCTATCATTATAGATATAGATGAGTCATTTTGGAGCATCCTGAAGGATTTTTGATGTTCTAGACGAAAATCAAATCACACCCGAAAACCATCACCTGATCCTTTCCCAACCCCCAAAATCGATCAAGACTTCAAAATAGATACTTGACCATGTACTAGAAAAAGATACTCCTAATCAAGATCTATCATTATAGATATAGATGAGTCATTTTGGAGCATCCTGAAGGATTTTTGATGTTGTAGACGAAAATCAAATCACACCCAAAACCATCACCTGATCCTTCCCAACCCCCAAAATCGATCACGACTTGACAAGACTTCAAAATAGATACTTGACATGTACTAGAAAAAGATACTCCTGATCAAGTTCTATCATTATAGATATAGATGAGTCATTTTGGAGCATCCTGAAGGATTTTTGATGTTCTAGACCGAAAATCAAATCACACCCAAAACCATCACCTGATCCTTCCCAACCCCCAAAATCGATCAAGACTTCAAAATAGATACTTGACATGTACTAGAAAAAGATACTCCTAATCAAGATCTATCATTATAGATATAGATGAGTCATTTTGGAGCATCCTGAAGGATTTTTGATGTTCTAGACGAAAATCAAATCACACCCAAAACCATCACCTGATCCTTCCCAAACCCCCAAAATCGATCAAGACTTCAAAATAGATACTTGACATGTACTAGAAAAAGATACTCCTAATCAAGATCTATCATTATAGATATAGATGAGTCATTTTGGAGCATCCTGAAGGATTTTTGATGTTCTAGACGAAAATCAAAATCACACCCAAAACCATCACCTGATCCTTCCCAACCCCCAAAATCGATCAAGACTTCAAAATAGATACTTGACATGTACTAGAAAAAGATACTCCTAATCAAGATCTATCATTATAGATATAGATGAGTCATTTTGGAGCATCCTGAAGGATTTTTGATGTTCTAGACGAAAATCAAATCACACCCAAAACCATCACCTGATCCTTCCCAACCCCCAAAATCGATCAAGACTTCAAAATAGATACTTGACATGTACTAGAAAAAGATACTTCTAATCAAGATCTATCATTATAGATATAGATGAGTCATTTTGGAGCATCTGAAGGATTTTTGATGTTCTAGACGAAAATCAAATCACACCCAAAAACCTCACCTGATCCTTCCCAACCCCCAAAATCGATCAAGACTTCAAAATAGATACTTGACATGTACTAGAAAAAGATACTCCTAATCAAGATCTATCATATAGATATAGATGAGTCATTTTGGAGCAATCCTGAAGGATTTTTGATGTTCTAGACGAAATCAAATCACACCCAAAACCATCACCCTGATCTTTCCCAACCCCTAAAATCGATCAAGACTTCAAAATAGATACTTGACATGTACTAGAAAAAGATACTCCTAATCAAGATCTATCATTATAGATATAGATGAGTCATTTTGGAGCATCCTGAAGGATTTTTGATGTTCTAGACGAAAATCAAATCACACCCAAAACATCACCTGATCCTTCCCAACCCCCCAAAATCGATCAAGACTTCAAAATAGATACTTGACATGTACTAGAAAAAGATACTCCTAATCAAGATCTATCATTATAGATATAGATGAGTCATTTTGGAGCATCCTGAAGGATTTTTTGATGTTCTAGACGAAAATCAAATCACACCCAAACCATCACCTGATCCTTCCCAACCCCCAAAATCGATCAAGACTTCAAAATAGATACTTGACATGTACTAGAAAAAGATACTCCTAATCAAGATCTATCATTATAGATATAGATGAGTCATTTTGGAGCATCCTGAAGGATTTTTGATGTTCTAGACGAAAATCAAATCACACCCAAAACCATCACCTGATCCTTCCCAACCCCCAAAATCGATCAAGACTTCAAAATAGATACTTAACATGTACTAGAAAAAGATACTCCTAATCAAGATCTATCATTATAGATATAGATGAGTCATTTTGGAGCATCCTGAAGGATTTTTGATGTTCTAGACGAAAATCAAATCACACCCAAAACCATCACCTGATCCTTCCCAACCCCCAAAATCGATCAAGACTTCAAAATAGATACTTGACATGTACTAGAAAAAGATACTCCTAATCAAGATCTATCATTATAGATATAGATGAGTCATTTTGGAGCATCCTGAAGGATTTTTGATGTTGTAGACGAAAATCAAATCACACCCAAAACCATCACCTGATCCTTCCCAACCCCCAAAATCGATCAAGACTTGACAAGACTTCAAAATAGATACTTGACATGTACTAGAAAAAGATACTCCTGATCAAGTTCTATCATTATAGATATAGATGAGTCATTTTGGAGCATCCTGAAGGATTTTTGATGTTCTAGACGAAAATCAAATCACACCCAAAACCATCACCTGATCCTTCCCAACCCCCAAAATCGATCAAGACTTCAAAATAGATACTTGACATGTACTAGAAAAAGATACTCCTAATCAAGATCTATCATTATAGATATAGATGAGTCATTTTGGAGCATCCTGAAGGATTTTTGATGTTCTAGACGAAAATCAAATCACACCCAAAACCATCACCTGATCCTTCCCAACCCCCAAAATCGATCAAGACTTCAAAATAGATACTTGACATGTACTAGAAAAAGATACTCCTAATCAAGATCTATCATTATAGATATAGATGAGTCATTTTGGAGCATCCTGAAGGATTTTTGATGTTCTAGACGAAAATCAAATCACACCCAAAACCATCACCTGATCCTTCCCAACCCCCAAAATCGATCAAGACTTCAAAATAGATACTTGACATGTACTAGAAAAAGATACTCCTTATCAAGATCTATCATTATAGATATAGATGAGTCATTTTGGAGCATCCTGAAGGATTTTTGATGTTCTAGACGAAAATCAAATCACACCCAAAACCATCACCCTGATCCTTCCCAACCCCCAAAATCGATCAAGACTTCAAAATAGATACTTGACATGTACTAGAAAAAAGATACTCCTAATCAAGATCTATCATTATAGATATAGATGAGTCATTTTGGAGCATCCTGAAGGATTTTTGATGTTCTAGACGAAAATCAAATCACACCCAAAACCATCACCTGATCCTTCCCAACCACCCAAAATCGATCAAGACTTCAAAATAGATACTTGACATGTACTAGAAAAAGATACTCCTAATCAAGATCTATCATTATAGATATAGATGAGTCATTTTGGAGCATCCTGAAGGATTTTTGATGTTCTAGACGAAAATTAAATCACACCCAAAACCATCACCTGATCCTTCCCAACCCCCAAAATCGATCAAGACTTCAAAATAGATACTTGACATGTACTAGAAAAAGATACTCCTAATCAAGATCTATCATTATAGATATAGATGAGTCATTTTGGAGCATCCTGAAGGATTTTTGATGTTCTAGACGAAAATCAAATCACACCCAAAACCATCACCTGATCCTTCCCCAACCCCCAAAATCGATCAAGACTTCAAAATAGATACTTGACATGTACTAGAAAAAGATACTCCTAATCAAGATCTATCATTATAGATATAGATGAGTCATTTTGGAGCATCCTGAAGGATTTTGATGTTCTAGACGAAAATCAAATCACACCCAAAACCATCACCTGATCCTTCCCAACCCCCAAAATCGATCAAGACTTCAAAATAGATACTTGACATGTACTAGAAAAAGATACTCCTAATCAAGATCTATCATTATAGATATAGATGAGTCATTTTGGAGCATCCTGAAGGATTTTTGATGTTCTAGACGAAAATCAAATCACACCCAAAACCATCACCTGATCTTTCCCAACCCCTAAAATCGATCAAGACTTCAAAATAGATACTTGACATGTACTAGAAAAAGATACTCCTAATCAAGATCTATCATTATAGATATAGATGAGTCATTTTGGAGCATCCTGAAGGATTTTTGATGTTCTACGACGAAAATCAAATCACACCCAAAACCATCACCTGATCCTTCCCAACCCCCAAAATCGATCAAGACTTCAAAATAGATACTTGACATGTACTAGAAAAAGATACTCCTAATCAAGATCTATCATTATAGATATAGATGAGTCATTTTGGAGCATCCTGAAGGATTTTTGATGTTCTAGACGAAAATCAAATCACACCCCAAAACCATCACCTGATCCTTCCCAAACCCCCAAAATCGATCAAGACTTCAAAATAGATACTTGACATGTACTAGAAAAAGATACTCCTAATCAAGATCTATCATTATAGATATAGATGAGTCATTTTGGAGCATCCTGAAGGATTTTTGATGTTCTAGACGAAAATCAAATCACACCCAAAACCATCACCTGATCCTTCCCAACCCCCAAAATCGATCAAGACTTCAAAATAGATACTTGACATGTACTAGAAAAAGATACTCCTAATCAAGATCTATCATTATAGATATAGATGAGTCATTTTGGAGCATCCTGAAGGATTTTTGATGTTGTAGACGAAAATCAAATCACACCCAAAACCATCACCTGATCCTTCCCAACCCCCAAAATCGATCAAGACTTGACAAGACTTCAAAATAGATACTTGACATGTACTAGAAAAAGATACTCCTGATCAAGTTCTATCATTATAGATATAGATGAGTCATTTTGGAGCATCCTGAAGGATTTTTGATGTTCTAGACGAAAATCAAATCACACCCAAAACCATCACCTGATCCTTCCCAACCCCCAAAATCGATCAAGACTTCAAAATAGATACTTGACATTGTACTAGAAAAAGATACTCCTAATCAAGATCTAATCATTATAGATATAGATGAGTCATTTTGGAGCATCCTGAAGGATTTTTGATGTTCTAGACGAAAATCAAATCACACCCAAAACCATCACCTGATCCTTCCCAACCCCCAAAATCGATCAAGACTTCAAAATAGATACTTGACATGTACTAGAAAAAGATACTCCTAATCAAGATCTATCATTATAGATATAGATGAGTCATTTTGGAGCATCCTGAAGGATTTTTGATGTTCTAGACGAAAATCAAATCACACCCAAAACCATCACCTGATCCTTCCCAACCCCCAAAATCGATCAAGACTTCAAAATAGATACTTGACATGTACTAGAAAAAGATATTCCTAATCAAGATCTATCATTATAGATATAGATGAGTCATTTTGGAGCATCCTGAAGGATTTTTGATGTTCTAGACGAAAATCAAATCACACCCAAAACCATCACCTGATCCTTCCCAACCCCCAAAATCGATCAAGACTTCAAAATAGATACTTGACATGTACTAGAAAAAGATACTCCTAATCAAGATCTATCATTATAGATATAGATGAGTCATTTTGGAGCATCCTGAAGGATTTTTGATGTTCTAGACGAAAATCAAATCACACCCCAAAACCATCACCTGATCCTTCCCAACCCCCAAAATCGATCAAGACTTCAAAATAGATACTTGACATGTACTAGAAAAAGATACTCCTAATCAAGATCTATCATTATAGATATAGATGAGTCATTTTGGAGCATCCTGAAGGATTTTTGATGTTCTAGACGAAAATCAAATCACACCCAAAACCATCACCTGATCCTTCCCAACCCCCAAAATCGACCAAGACTTCAAAATAGATACTTGACATGTACTAGAAAAAGATACTCCTAATCAAGATCTATCATTATAGATATAGATGAGTCATTTTGGAGCATCCTGAAGGATTTTTGATGTTCTAGACGAAAATCAAATCACACCCAAAACCATCACCTGATCCTTCCCAAACCCCCCAAAATCGATCAAGACTTCAAAATAGATACTTGACATGTACTAGAAAAAGATACTCCTAATCAAGATCTATCATTATAGATATAGATGAGTCATTTTGGAGCATCCTGAAGGATTTTTGATGTTCTAGGCGAAAATCAAATCACACCCAAAACCATCACCTGATCCTTCCCAACCCCCAAAATCGATCAAGACTTCAAAATAGATACTTGACATGTACTAGAAAAAGATACTCCTAATCAAGATCTATCATTATAGATATAGATGAGTCATTTTGGAGCATCCTGAAGGATTTTTGATGTTCTAGACGAAAATCAAAATCACACCCAAAACCATCACCTGATCCTTCCCAACCCCCAAAATCGATCAAGACTTCAAAATAGATACTTGACATGTACTAGAAAAAGATACTCCTAATCAAGATCTATCATTATAGATATAGATGAGTCATTTTGGAGCATCCTGAAGGATTTTTGATGTTCTAGACGAAAATCAAATCACACCCAAAACCATCACCTGATCCTTCCCAACCCCCAAAATCGATCAAGACTTCAAAATCGATACTTGACATGTACTAGAAAAAGATACTCCTAATCAAGATCTATCATTATAGATATAGATGAGTCATTTTGGAGCATCCTGAAGGATTTTTAATGTTCTAGACGAAAATCAAATCACACCCAAAACCATCACCTGATCCTTCCCAACCCCCAAAATCGATCAAGACTTCAAAATAGATACTTGACATGTACTAGAAAAAGATACTCCTAATCAAGATCTATCATTATAGATATAGATGAGTCATTTTGGAGCATCCTGAAGGATTTTTGATGTTCTAGACGAAAATCAAATCACACCCAAAAACCATCACCTGATCCTTCCCAACCCCCCAAAATCGATCAAGACTTCAAAATAGATACTTGACATGTACTAGAAAAAGATACTCCTAATCAAGATCTATCATTATGGATATAGATGAGTCATTTTGGAGCATCCTGAAGGATTTTTGATGTTCTAGACGAAAATCAAATCACACCCAAAACCATCACCTGATCCTTCCCAACCCCCAAAATCGATCAAGGACTTCAAAATAGATACTTGACATGTACTAGAAAAAGATACTCCTAATCAAGATCTATCATTATAGATATAGATGAGTCATTTTGGAGCATCTGAAGGATTTTTGATGTTCTAGACGAAAATCAAATCACACCCAAAACCATCACCTGATCCTTCCCAACCCCCAAAATCGATCAAGACTTCAAAATAGATACTTGACATGTACTAGAAAAAGATACTCCTAATCAAGATCTATCATTATAGATATAGATGAGTCATTTTGGAGCATCCTGAAGGATTTTTGATGTTCTAGACGAAAATCAAATCACACCCAAAACCATCACCTGATCCTTCCCAACCCCCAAAATCGATCAAGACTTCAAAATAGATACTTGACATGTACTAGAAAAAGATACTCCTAATCAAGATCTATCATTATAGATATAGATGAGTCATTTTGGAGCATCCTGAAGGATTTTTGATGTTCTAGACGAAAATCAAATCACACCCAAAACCATCACCTGATCCTTCCCAACCCCCAAAATCGATCAAGACTTCAAAATAGATACTTGACATGTACTAGAAAAAGATACTCCTAATCAAGATCTATCATTATAGATATAGATGAGTCATTTTGGAGCATCCTGAAGGATTTTTGATGTTCTAGACGAAAATCAAATCACACCCAAAACCATCACCTGATCCTTCCCAACCCCCAAAATCGATCAAGACTTCAAAATAGATACTTGACATGTACTAGAAAAAGATACTCCTAATCAAGATCTATCATTATAGATATAGATGAGTCATTTTGGAGCATCCTGAAGGATTTTTGATGTTCTAGACGAAAATCAAATCACACCCAAAACCATCACCTGATCCTTCCCAACCCCCAAAATCGATCAAGACTTAAAAATAGATACTTGACATGTACTAGAAAAAGATACTCCTAATCAAGATCTATCATTATAGATATAGATGAGTCATTTTGGAGCATCCTGAAGGATTTTTGATGTTCTAGACGAAAATCAAATCACACCCAAAACCATCACCTGATCCTTCCCAACCCCCAAAATCGATCAAGACTTCAAAATAGATACTTGACATGTACTAGAAAAAGATACTCCTAATCAAGATCTATCATTATAGATATAGATGAGTCATTTTGGAGCATCCTGAAGGATTTTTGATGTTCTAGACGAAAATCAAATCACACCCAAAACCATCACCTGATCCTTCCCAACCCCCAAAATCGATCAAGACTTCAAAATAGATACTTGACATGTACTAGAAAAAGATACTCCTAATCAAGATCTATCATTATAGATATAGATGAGTCATTTTGGAGTATCCTGAAGGATTTTTGATGTTCTAGACGAAAATCAAATCACACCCAAAACCATCACCTGATCCTTCCCAACCCCCAAAATCGATCAAGACTTCAAAATAGATACTTGACATGTACTAGAAAAAGATACTCCTAATCAAGATCTATCATTATAGATATAGATGAGTCATTTTGGAGCATCCTGAAGGATTTTTGATGTTCTAGACGAAAATCAAATCACACCCAAAACCATCACCTGATCCTTCCCAACCCCCAAAATCGATCAAGACTTCAAAATAGATACTTGACATGTACTAGAAAAAGATACTCCTAATCAAGATCTATCATTATAGATATAGATGAGTCATTTTGGAGCATCCTGAAGGATTTTTGATGTTCTAGACGAAAATCAAATCACACCCAAAACCATCACCTGATCCTTCCCAACCCCCAAAATCGATCAAGACTTCAAAATAGATACTTGACATGTACTAGAAAAAGATACTCCTAATCAAGATCTATCATTATAGATATAGATGAGTCATTTTGGAGCATCCTGAAGGATTTTTGATGTTCTAGACGAAAATCAAATCACACCCAAAACCATCACCTGATCCTTCCCAATCCCCAAAATCGATCAAGACTTCAAAATAGATACTTGACATGTACTAGAAAAAGATACTTCTAATCAAGATCTATCATTATAGATATAGATGAGTCATTTTGGAGCATCCTGAAGGATTTTTGATGTTCTAGACGAAAATCAAATCACACCCAAAACCATCACCTGATCCTTCCCAACCCCCAAAATCGATCAAGACTTCAAAATAGATACTTGACATGTACTAGAAAAAGATACTCCTAATCAAGATCTATCATTATAGATATAAATGAGTCATTTTGGAGCATCGTGAAGGATTTTTGATGTTCTAGACGAAAATCAAATCACACCCAAAACCATCACCTGATCCTTCCCAACCCCCAAAATCGATCAAGACTTCAAAATAGATACTTGACATGTACTAGAAAAAGATACTCCTAATCAAGATCTATCATTATAGATATAGATGAGTCATTTTGGAGCATCCTGAAGGATTTTTGATGTTCTAGACGAAAATCAAATCACACCCAAAACCATCACCTGATCCTTCCCAACCCCCAAAATCGATCAAGACTTCAAAATAGATACTTGACATGTACTAGAAAAAGATACTCCTAATCAAGATCTATCATTATAGATATAGATGAGTCATTTTGGAGCATCCTGAAGGATTTTTGATGTTCTAGACGAAAATCAAATCACACCCAAAACCATCACCTGATCCTTCCCAACCCCCAAAATCGATCAAGACTTCAAAATAGATACTTGACATGTGCTAGAAAAAGATACTTCTAATCAAGATCTATCATTATAGATATAGATGAGTCATTTTGGAGCATCCTGAAGGATTTTTGATGTTCTAGACGAAAATCAAATCACACCCAAAACCATCACCTGATCCTTCCCAACCCCCAAAATCGATCAAGACTTCAAAATAGATACTTGACATGTACTAGAAAAAGATACTCCTAATCAAGATCTATCATTATAGATATAGATGAGTCATTTTGGAGCATCCTGAAGGATTTTTGATGTTCTAGACGAAAATCAAATCACACCCAAAACCATCACCTGATCCTTCCCAACCCCCAAAATCGATCAAGACTTCAAAATAGATACTTGACATGTACTAGAAAAAGATACTCCTAATCAAGATCTATCATTATAGATATAGATGAGTCATTTTGGAGCATCCTGAAGGATTTTTGATGTTCTAGACGAAAATCAAATCACACCCAAAACCATCACCTGATCCTTCCCAACCCCCAAAATCGATCAAGACTTCAAAATAGATACTTGACATGTACTAGAAAAAGATACTCCTAATCAAGATCTATCATTATAGATATAGATGAGTCATTTTGGAGCATCCTGAAGGATTTTTGATGTTCTAGACGAAAATCAAATCACACCCAAAACCATCACCTGATCCTTCCAACCCCCAAAATCGATCAAGACTTCAAAATAGATACTTGACATGTACTAGAAAAAGATACTCCTAATCAAGATCTATCATTATAGATATAAATGAGTCATTTTTGGAGCATCCTGAAGGATTTTTGATGTTCTAGACGAAAATCAAATCACACCCAAAACCATCACCTGATCCTTCCCAACCCCCAAAATCGATCAAGACTTCAAAATAGATACTTGACATGTACTAGAAAAAAGATACTCCTAATCAAGATCTATCATTATAGATATAGATGAGTCATTTTGGAGCATCCTGAAGGATTTTTGATGTTCTAGACGAAAATCAAATCACACCCAAAACCATCACCTGATCCTTCCCAACCCCAAAATCGATCAAGACTTCAAAATAGATACTTGACATGTACTAGAAAAAGATACTCCTAATCAAGATCTATCATTATAGATATAGATGAGTCATTTTGGAGCATCCTGAAGGATTTTTGATGTTCTAGACGAAAATCAAATCACACCCAAAACCATCACCTGATCCTTCCCAACCCCCAAAATCGATCAAGACTTCAAAATAGATACTTGACATGTACTAGAAAAAGATACTCCTAATCAAGATCTATCATTATAGATATAGATGAGTCATTTTGGAGCATCCTGAAGGATTTTTGATGTTCTAGACGAAAATCAAATCACACCCAAAACCATCACCTGATCCTTCCCAACCCCCAAAATCGTTCAAGACTTCAAAATAGATACTTGACATGTACCAGAAAAAGATACTCCCTAATCAAGATCTATCATTATAGATATAGATGAGTCCATTTTGGAGCATCCTGAAGGATTTTTGATGTTCTAGACGAAAATCAAATCACACCCAAAACCATCACCTGATCCTTCCCAACCCCCAAAATCGATCAAGACTTAAAAATAGATACTTGACATGTACTAGAAAAAGATACTCCTAATCAAGATCTATCATTATAGATATAGATGAGTCATTTTGGAGCATCCTGAAGGATTTTTGATGTTCTAGACGAAAATCAAATCACACCCAAAACCATCACCTGATCCTTCCCAACCCCAAAATCGATCAAGACTTCAAAATAGATACTTGACATGTACTAGAAAAGATACTCCTAATCAAGATCTATCATTATAGATATAGATGAGTCATTTTGGAGCATCCTGAAGGATTTTGATGTTCTAGACGAAAATCAAATCACACCCAAAACCATCACCTGATCCTTCCCAACCCCCAAAATCGATCAAGACTTCAAAATAGATACTTGACATGTACTAGAAAAAGATACTCCTAATCAAGATCTATCATTATAGATATAGATGAGTCATTTTGGAGCATGCTGAAGGATTTTTGATGTTCTAGACGAAAATCAAATCACTACCCAAAACCATCAACTGATCCTTCCCAACCCCCAAAATCGATCAAGACTTCAAAATAGATACTTGACATGTACTAGAAAAAGATACTCCTAATCAAGATCTATCATTATAGATATAGATGAGTCATTTTGGAGCATCCTGAAGGATTTTTGATGTTCTAGACGAAAATCAAATCACACCCAAAACCATCACCTGATCCTCCCAACCCCCAAAATCGATCAAGACTTCAAAATAGATACTTGACATTTACTAGAAAAAGATACTCCTAATCAAGATCTATCATTATAGATATAGATGAGTCATTTTGGAGCATCCTGAAGGATTTTTGATGTTCTAGACGAAAATCAAATCACACCCAAAACCATCACCTGATCCTTCCCAACCCCCAAAATCGATCAAGACTTCAAAATAGATACTTGACATGTACTAGAAAAAGATACTCCTAATCAAGATCTATCATTATAGATATAAGATGAGTCATTTTGGAGCATCCTGAAGGATTTTTTGATGTTCTAGACGAAAATCAAATCACACCCAAAACCATCACCTGATCCTTCCCAACCCCCCAAAATCGATCAAGACTTCAAAATAGATACTTGACATGTACTAGAAAAAAGATACTCCTAATCAAGATCTATCATTATAGATGAGTCATTTTGGAGCATCCTGAAGGATTTTTGATGTTCTAGACGAAAATCAAATCACACCCAAAACCATCACCTGATCCTTCCCAACCCCCAAAATCGATCAAGACTTCAAAATAGATACTTGACATGTACTAGAAAAAGATACTCCTAATCAAGATCTATCATTATAGATATAGATGCGTCATTTTGGAGCATCCTGAAGGATTTTTGATGTTCTAGACGAAAATCAAATCACACCCAAAAACCATCACCTGATCCTTCCCAACCCCCAAAATCGATCAAGACTTCAAAATAGATACTTGACATGTACTAGAAAAAGATACTCCCTAATCAAGATCTATCATTATAGATATAGATGAGTCATTTTGGAGCATCCTGAAGGATTTTTGATGTTCTAGACGAAAATCAAATCACACCCAAAACCATCACCTGATCCTTCCAACCCCCAAAATCGATCAAGACTTCAAAATAGATACTTGACATGTACTAGAAAAAGATACTCCTAATCAAGATCTATCATTATAGATATAGATGAGTCATTTTGGAGCATCCTGAAGGATTTTTGATGTTCTAGACGAAAATCAAATCAACACCCAAAACCATCACCTGATCCTTCCCAACCCCCAAAATCGATCAAGACTTCAAAATAGATACTTGACATGTACTAGAAAAAGATACTCCTAATCAAGATCTATCATTATAGATATAGATGAGTCATTTTGGAGCATCCTGAAGGATTTTTGATGTTCTAGACGAAAATCAAATCACACCCAAAACCATCACCTGATCCTTCCCAACCCCCAAAATCGATCAAGACTTCAAAATAGATACTTGACATGTACTAGAAAAAGATACTCCTAATCAAGATCTATCATTATAGATATAGATGAGTCATTTTGGAGCATCCTGAAGGATTTTTGATGTTCTAGACGAAAATCAAATCACACCCAAAACCATCACCTGATCCTTCCCAACCCCCAAAATCGATCAAGACTTCAAAATAGATACTTGACATGTACTAGAAAAAGATACTCCTAATCAAGATCTATCATTATAGATATAGATGAGTCATTTTGGAGCATCCTGAAGGATTTTTGATGTTCTAGACGAAAATCAAATCACACCCAAAACCATCACCTGATCCTTCCCAACCCCCAAAATCGATCAAGACTTCAAAATAGATACTTGACATGTACTAGAAAAAGATACTCCTAATCAAGATCTATCATTATAGATATAGATGAGTCATTTTGGAGCATGCTGAAGGATTTTTGATGTTCTACGACGAAAATCAAATCACACCCAAAACCATCAACTGATCCTTCCCAACCCCCAAAATCGATCAAGACTTCAAAATAGATACTTGACATGTACTAGAAAAAGATACTCCTAATCAAGATCTATCATTATAGATATAGATGAGTCATTTTGGAGCATCCTGAAGGATTTTGATGTTCTAGACGAAAATCAAATCACACCCAAAACCATCACCTGATCCTTCCCAACCCCCAAAATCGATCAAGACTTCAAAATAGATACTTGACATTTACTAGAAAAAGATACTCCTAATCAAGATCTATCATTATAGATATAGATGAGTCATTTTGGAGCATCCTGAAGGATTTTTGATGTTCTAGACGAAAATCAAATCACACCCAAAACCATCACCTGATCCTTCTCAACCCCCAAAATCGATCAAGACTTCAAAATAGATACTTGACATGTACTAGAAAAAGATACTCCTAATCAAGATCTATCATTATAGATATAGATGAGTCATTTTGGAGCATCCTGAAGGATTTTTGATGTTCTAGACGAAAATCAAATCACACCCAAAACCATCACCTGATCCTTCCCAACCCCCAAAATCGATCAAGACTTCAAAATAGATACTTGACATGTACTAGAAAAAGATACTCCTAATCAAGATCTATCATTATAGATGAGTCATTTTGGAGCATCCTGAAGGATTTTTGATGTTCTAGACGAAAATCAAATCACACCCAAAACCATCACCTGATCCTTCCCACCCCCAAAATCGATCAAGACTTCAAAATAGATACTTGACATGTACTAGAAAAAGATACTCCTAATCAAGATCTATCATTATAGATATAGATGCGTCATTTTGGAGCATTCCTGAAGGATTTTTGATGTTCTAGACGAAAATCAAATCACACCCAAAACCATCACCTGATCCTTCCCAACCCCCAAAAATCGATCAAGACTTCAAAATAGATACTTGACATGTACTAGAAAAAGATACTCCTAATCAAGATCTATCATTATAGATATAGATGAGTCATTTGGAGCATCCTGAAGGATTTTTGATGTTCTAGACGAAAATCAAATCACACCCCAAAACCATCACCTGATCCTTCCCAACCCCCAAAATCGATCAAGACTTCAAAATAGATACTTGACATGTACTAGAAAAAGATACTCCTAATCAAGATCTATCATTATAGATATAGATGAGTCATTTTGGAGCATCCTGAAGGATTTTTGATGTTCTAGACGAAAATCAAATCACACCCAAAACCATCACCTGATCCTTCCCAACCCCCAAAATCGATCAAGACTTCAAAATAGATACTTGACATGTACTAGAAAAAGATACTCCTAATCAAGATCTATCATTATAGATATAGATGAGTCATTTTGGAGCATCCTGAAGGATTTTTGATGTTCTAGACGAAAATCAAATCACACCCAAAACCATCACCTGATCCTTCCCAACCCCCAAAATCGATCAAGACTTCAAAATAGATACTTGACATGTACTAGAAAAAGATACTCCTAATCAAGATCTATCATTATAGATATAGATGAGTCATTTTGGAGCATCCTGAAGGATTTTTTGATGTTCTAGACGAAAATCAAATCACACCCAAAACCATCACCTGATCCTTCCCAACCCCCAAAAATCGATCAAGACTTCAAAATAGATACTTGACATGTACTAGAAAAAGATACTCCTAATCAAGATCTATCATTATAGATATAGATGAGTCATTTTGGAGCATCCTGAAGGATTTTTGATGTTCTAGACGAAAATTCACACCCAAAACCATCACCTGATCCTTCCCAACCCCCAAAATCGATCAAGACTTCAAAATAGATACTTGACATGTACTAGAAAAAGATACTCCTAATCAAGATCTATCATTATAGATATAGATGAGTCATTTTGGAGCATCCTGAAGGATTTTTGATGTTCTAGACGAAAATCAAATCACACCCAAAACCATCACCTGATCCTTCCCAACCCCCAAAATCGATCAAGACTTCAAAATAGATACTTGACATGTACTAGAAAAAGATACTCCTAATCAAGATCTATCATTATAGATATAGATGAGTCATTTTGGAGCATCCTGAAGGATTTTTGATGTTCTAGACGAAAATCAAATCACACCCAAAACCATCACCTGATCCTTCCCAACCCCCAAAATCGATCAAGACTTCAAAATAGATACTTGACATGTACTAGAAAAAGATACTCCTAATCAAGATCTATCATTATAGATATAGATGAGTCATTTTGGAGCATCCTGAAGGATTTTTGATGTTCTAGACGAAAATCAAATCACACCCAAAACCATCACCTGATCCTTCCCAACCCCCAAAATCGATCAAGACTTCAAAATAGATACTTGACATGTACTGGAAAAAGATACTCCTAATCAAGATCTATCATTATAGATATAGATGAGTCATTTTGGAGCATCCTGAAGGATTTTTGATGTTCTAGACGAAAATCAAATCACACCCAAAACCATCACCTGATCCTTCCCAACCCCCAAACTCGATCAAGACTTCAAAATAGATACTTGACATGTACTAGAAAAAGATACTCCTAATCAAGATCTATCATTTTAGATATAGATGAGTCATTTTGGAGTATCCTGAAGGATTTTTGATGTTCTAGACGAAAATCAAATCACACCCAAAACCATCACCTGATCCTTCCCAACCCCCAAAATCGATCAAGACTTCAAAATAGATACTTGACATGTACTAGAAAAAGATACTCCTAATCAAGATCTATCATTATAGATATAGATGAGTCATTTTGGAGCATCCTGAAGGATTTTTGATGTTCTAGACGAAAATCAAATCACACCCAAAACCATCACCTGATCCTTCCCAACCCCCAAAATCGATCAAGACTTCAAAATAGATACTTGACATGTACTAGAAAAAGATACTCCTAATCAAGATCTATCATTATAGATATAGATGAGTCATTTTGGAGCATCCTGAAGGATTTTTGATGTTCTAGACGAAAATCAAATCACACCCAAAACCATCACCTGATCCTTCCCAACCCCCAAAATCGATCAAGACTTCAAAATAGATACTTGACATGTACTAGAAAAAGATACTCCTAATCAAGATCTATCATTATAGATATAGATGAGTCATTTTGGAGCATCCTGAAGGATTTTTGATGTTATAGACGAAAATCAAATCACACCCAAAACCATCACCTGATCCTTCCCAACCCCCAAAATCAATCAAGACTTCAAAATAGATACTTGACATGTACTAGAAAAAGATACTCCTAATCAAGATCTATCATTATAGATATAGATGAGTCATTTTGGAGCATCCTGAAGGATTTTTGATGTTCTAGACGAAAATCAAATCACACCCAAAACCATCACCTGATCCTTCCCAACCCCCAAAATCGATCAAGACTTCAAAATAGATACTTGACATGTACTAGAAAAAGATACTCCTAATCAAGATCTATCATTATAGATATAGATGAGTCATTTTGGAGCATCCTGAAGGATTTTTGATGTTCTAGACGAAAATCAAATCACACCCAAAACCATCACCTGATCCTTCCCAACCCCCAAAATCGATCAAGACTTCAAAATAGATACTTGACATGTACAAGAAAAAGATACTCCTAATCAAGATCTATCATTATAGATATAGATGAGTCATTTTGGAGCATCCTGAAGGATTTTTGATGTTCTAGACGAAAATCAAATCACACCCAAAACTATCACCTGATCCTTCCCAACCCCCAAAATCGATCAAGACTTCAAAATAGATACTTGACATGTACTAGAAAAAGATACTCCTAATCAAGATCTATCATTATAGATATAGATGAGTCATTTTGGAGCATCCTGAAGGATTTTTGATGTTCTAGACGAAAATCAAATCACACCCAAAACCATCACCTGATCCTTCCCAACCCCCAAAATCGATCAGGACTTCAAAATAGATACTTGACATGTACTAGAAAAAGATACTCCTAATCAAGATCTATCATTATAGATATAGATGAGTCATTTTGGAGCATCCTGAAGGATTTTTGATGTTCTAGACGAAAATCAAATCACACCCAAAACCATCACCTGATCCTTCCCAACCCCCAAAATCGATCAAGACTTCAAAATAGATACTTGACATGTACTAGAAAAAGATACTCCTAATCAAGATCTATCATTATAGATATAGATGAGTCATTTTGGAGCATCCTGAAGGATTTTTGATGTTCTAGACGAAAATCAAATCACACCCAAAACCATCACCTGATCCTTTCCAACCCCCAAAATCGATCAAGACTTCAAAATAGATACTTGACATGTACTAGAAAAAGATACTCCTAATCAAGATCTATCATTATAGATATAGATGAGTCATTTTGGAGCATCCTGAAGGATTTTTGATGTTCTAGACGAAAATCAAATCACACCCAAAACCATCACCTGATCCTTCCCAACCCCCAAAATCGATCAAGACTTCAAAATAGATACTTGACATGTACTAGAAAAAGATACTCCTAATCAAGATCTATAATTATAGATATAGATGAGTCATTTTGGAGCATCCTGAAGGATTTTTGATGTTCTAGACGAAAATCAAATCACACCCAAAACCATCACCTGATCCTTCCCAACCCCCAAAATCGATCAAGACTTCAAAATAGATACTTGACATGTACTAGAAAAAGATACTCCTAATCAAGATCTATCATTATAGATATAGATGAGTCATTTTGGAGCATCCTGAAGGATTTTTGATGTTCTAGACGAAAATCAAATCACACCCAAAACCATCACCTGATCCTTCCCAACCCCCAAAATCGATCAAGACTTCAAAATAGATACTTGACATGTACTAGAAAAAGATACTCCTAATCAAGATCTATCATTATAGATATAGATGAGTCATTTTGGAGCATCCTGAAGGATTTTTGATGTTCTAGACGAAAATCAAATCACACCCAAAACCATCACCTGATCCTTCCCAACCCCCAAAATCGATCAAGACTTCAAAATAGATACTTGACATGTACTAGAAAAAGATACTCCTAATCAAGATCTATCATTATAGATATAGATGAGTCATTTTGGAGCATCCTGAAGGATTTTTGATGTTCTAGACGAAAATCAAATCACACCCAAAACCATCACCTGATCCTTCCCAACCCCCAAAATCGATCAAGACTTCAAAATAGATACTTGACATGTACTAGAAAAAGATACTCCTAATCAAGATCTATCATTATAGATATAGATGAGTCATTTTGGAGCATCCTGAAGGATTTTTGATGTTCTAGACGAAAATCAAATCACACCCAAAACCATCACCTGATCCTTCCCAACCCCCAAAATCGATCAAGACTTCAAAATAGATACTTGACATGTACTAGAAAAAGATACTCCTAATCAAGATCTATCATTATAGATATAGATGAGTCATTTTGGAGCATCCTGAAGGATTTTTGATGTTCTAGACGAAAATCAAATCACACCCAAAACCATCACCTGATCCTTCCCAACCCCCAAAATCGATCAAGACTTCAAAATAGATACTTGACATGTACTAGAAAAAGATACTCCTAATCAAGATCTATCATTATAGATATAGATGAGTCATTTTGGAGCATCCTGAAGGATTTTTGATGTTCTAGACGAAAATCAAATCACACCCAAAACCATCACCTGATCCTTCCCAACCCCCAAAATCGATCAAGACTTCAAAATAGATACTTGACATGTACTAGAAAAAGATACTCCTAATCAAGATCTATCATTATAGATATAGATGAGTCATTTTGGAGCATCCTGAAGGATTTTTGATGTTCTAGACGAAAATCAAATCACACCCAAAACCATCACCTGATCCTTCCCAACCCCCAAAATCGATCAAGACTTCAAAATAGATACTTGACATGTACTAGAAAAAGATACTCCTAATCAAGATCTATCATTATAGATATAGATGAGTCATTTTGGAGCATCCTGAAGGATTTTTGATGTTCTAGACGAAAATCAAATCACACCCAAAACCATCACCTGATCCTTCCCAACCCCCAAAATCGATCAAGACTTCAAAATAGATACTTGACATGTACTAGAAAAAGATACTCCTAATCAAGATCTATCATTATAGATATAGATGAGTCATTTTGGAGCATCCTGAAGGATTTTTGATGTTCTAGACGAAAATCAAATCACACCCAAAACCATCACCTGATCCTTCCCAACCCCCAAAATCGATCAAGACTTCAAAATAGATACTTGACATGTACTAGAAAAAGATACTCCTAATCAAGATCTATCATTATAGATATAGATGAGTCATTTTGGAGCATCCTGAAGGATTTTTGATGTTCTAGACGAAAATCAAATCACACCCAAAACCATCACCTGATCCTTCCCAACCCCCAAAATCGATCAAGACTTCAAAATAGATACTTGACATGTACTAGAAAAAGATACTCCTAATCAAGATCTATCATTATAGATATAGATGAGTCATTTTGGAGCATCCTGAAGGATTTTTGATGTTCTAGACGAAAATCAAATCACACCCAAAACCATCACCTGATCCTTCCCAACCCCCAAAATCGATCAAGACTTCAAAATAGATACTTGACATGTACTAGAAAAAGATACTCCTAATCAAGATCTATCATTATAGATATAGATGAGTCATTTTGGAGCATCCTGAAGGATTTTTGATGTTCTAGACGAAAATCAAATCACACCCAAAACCATCACCTGATCCTTCCCAACCCCCAAAATCGATCAAGACTTCAAAATAGATAATTGACATGTACTAGAAAAAGATACTCCTAATCAAGATCTATCATTATAGATATAGATGAGTCATTTTGGAGCATCCTGAAGGATTTTTGATGTTCTAGACGAAAATCAAATCACACCCAAAACCATCACCTGATCCTTCCCAACCCCCAAAATCGATCAAGATTCCAAAATAGATACTTGACATGTACTAGAAAAAGATACTCCTAATCAAGATCTATCATTATAGATATAGATGAGTCATTTTGGAGCATCCTGAAAGATTTTTGATGTTCTAGACGAAAATCAAATCACACCCAAAACCATCACCTGATACTTCCCAACCCCCAAAATCGATCAAGACTTCAAAATAGATACTTGACATGTACTAGAAAAAGATACTCCTAATCAAGATCTATAATTATAGATATAGATGAGTCATTTTGGAGCATCCTGAAGGATTTTTGATGTTCTAGACGAAAATCAAATCACACCCAAAACCATCACCTGATCCTTCCCAACCCCCAAAATCGATCAAGACTTCAAAATAGATACTTGACATGTACTAGAAAAAGATACTCCTAATCAAGATCTATCATTATAGATATAGATGAGTCATTTTGGAGCATCCTGGAGGATTTTTGATGTTCTAGACGAAAATCAAATCACACCCAAAACCATCACCTGATCCTTCCCAACCCCCAAAATCGATCAAGACTTCAAAATAGATACTTGACATGTACTAGAAAAAGATACTCCTAATCAAGATCTATCATTATAGATATAGATGAGTCATTTTGGAGCATCCTGAAGGATTTTTGATGTTCTAGACGAAAATCAAATCACACCCAAAACCATCACCTGATCCTTCCCAACCCCCAAAATCGATCAAGACTTCAAAATAGATACTTGACATGTACTAGAAAAAGATACTCCTAATCAAGATCTATCATTATAGATATAGATGAGTCATTTTGGAGCATCCTGAAGGATTTTTGATGTTCTAGACGAAAATCAAATCACACCCAAAACCATCACCTGATCCTTCCCAACCCCCAAAATCGATCAAGACTTCAAAATAGATACTTGACATGTACTAGAAAAAGATACTCCTAATCAAGATCTATCATTATAGATATAGATGAGTCATTTTGGAGCATCCTGAAGGATTTTTGATGTTCTAGACGAAAATCAAATCACACCCAAAACCATCACCTGATCCTTCCCAACCCCCAAAATCGATCAAGACTTCAAAATAGATACTTGACATGTACTAGAAAAAGATACTCCTAATCAAGATCTATCATTATAGATATAGATGAGTCATTTTGGAGCATCCTGAAGGATTTTTGATGTTCTAGACGAAAATCAAATCACACCCAAAACCATCACCTGATCCTTCCCAACCCCCAAAATCGATCAAGACTTCAAAATAGATACTTGACATGTACTAGAAAAAGATACTCCTAATCAAGATCTATCATTATAGATATAGATGAGTCATTTTGGAGCATCCTGAAGGATTTTTGATGTTCTAGACGAAAATCAAATCACACCCAAAACCATCACCTGATCCTTCCCAACCCCCAAAATCGATCAAGACTTCAAAATAGATACTTGACATGTACTAGAAAAAGATACTCCTAATCAAGATCTATCATTATAGATATAGATGAGTCATTTTGGAGCATCCTGAAGGATTTTTGATGTTCTAGACGAAAATCAAATCACACCCAAAACCATCACCTGATCCTTCCCAACCCCCAAAATCGATCAAGACTTCAAAATAGATGCTTGACATGTACTAGAAAAAGATACTCCTAATCAAGATCTATCATTATAGATATAGATGAGTCATTTTGGAGCATCCTGAAGGATTTTTGATGTTCTAGACGAAAATCAAATCACACCCAAAACCATCACCTGATCCTTCCCAACCCCCAAAATCGATCAAGACTTCAAAATAGATACTTGACATGTACTAGAAAAAGATACTCCTAATCAAGATCTATCATTATAGATATAGATGAGTCATTTTGGAGCATCCTGAAGGATTTTTGATGTTCTAGACGAAAATCAAATCACACCCAAAACCATCACCTGATCCTTCCCAACCCCCAAAATCGATCAAGACTTCAAAATAGATACTTGACATGTACTAGAAAAAGATACTCCTAATCAAGATCTATCATTATAGATATAGATGAGTCATTTTGGAGCATCCTGAAGGATTTTTGATGTTCTAGACGAAAATCAAATCACACCCAAAACCATCACCTGATCCTTCCCAACCCCCAAAATCGATCAAGACTTCAAAATAGATACTTGACATGTACATGATAATCAAGATCTATCATTATAGATATAGATGAGTCATTTTGGAGCATCCTGAAGGATTTTTGATGTTCTAGACGAAAATCAAATCACACCCAAAACCATCACCTGATCCTTCCCAACCCCCAAAATCGATCAAGACTTCAAAATAGATACTTGACATGTACTAGAAAAAGATACTCCTAATCAAGATCTATCATTATAGATATAGATGAGTCATTTTGGAGCATCCTGAAGGATTTTTGATGTTCTAGACGAAAATCAAATCACACCCAAAACCATCACCTGATCCTTCCCAACCCCCAAAATCGATCAAGACTTCAAAATAGATACTTGACATGTACTAGAAAAAGATACTCCTAATCAAGATCTATCATTATAGATATAGATGAGTCATTTTGGAGCATCCTGAAGGATTTTTGATGTTCTAGACGAAAATCAAATCACACCCAAAACCATCACCTGATCCTTCCCAACCCCCAAAATCGATCAAGACTTCAAAATAGATACTTGACATGTACTAGAAAAAGATACTCCTAATCAAGATCTATCATTATAGATATAGATGAGTCATTTTGGAGCATCCTGAAGGATTTTTGATGTTCTAGACGAAAATCAAATCACACCCAAAACCATCACCTGATCCTTCCCAACCCCCAAAATCGATCAAGACTTCAAAATAGATACTTGACATGTACTAGAAAAAGATACTCCTAATCAAGATCTATCATTATAGATATAGATGAGTCATTTTGGAGCATCCTGAAGGATTTTTGATGTTCTAGACGATAATCAAATCACACCCAAAACCATCACCTGATCCTTCCCAACCCCCAAAATCGATCAAGACTTCAAAATAGATACTTGACATGTACTAGAAAAAGATACTCCTAATCAAGATCTATCATTATAGATATAGATGAGTCATTTTGGAGCATCCTGAAGGATTTTTGATGTTCTAGACGAAAATCAAATCACACCCAAAACCATCACCTGATCCTTCCCAACCCCCAAAATCGATCAAGACTTCAAAATAGATACTTGACATGTACATGATAATCAAGATCTATCATTATAGATATAGATGAGTCATTTTGGAGCATCCTGAAGGATTTTTGATGTTCTAGACGAAAATCAAATCACACCCAAAACCATCACCTGATCCTTCCCAACCCCCAAAATCGATCAAGACTTCAAAATAGATACTTGACATGTACTAGAAAAAGATACTCCTAATCAGATCTATCATTATAGATATAGATGAGTCATTTTGGAGCATCCTGAAGGATTTTTGATGTTCTAGACGAAAATCAAATCACACCCAAAACCATCACCTGATCCTTCCCAACCCCCAAAATCGATCAAGACTTCAAAATAGATACTTGACATGTACTAGAAAAAGATACTCCTAATCAAGATCTATCATTATAGATATAGATGAGTCATTTTGGAGCATCCTGAAGGATTTTTGATGTTCTAGACGAAAATCAAATCACACCCAAAACCATCACCTGATCCTTCCCAACCCCCAAAATCGATCAAGACTTCAAAATAGATACTTGACATGTACTAGAAAAAGATACTCCTAATCAAGATCTATCATTATAGATATAGATGAGTCATTTTGGAGCATCCTGAAGGATTTTTGATGTTCTAGACGAAAATCAAATCACACCCAAAACCATCACCTGATCCTTCCCAACCCCCAAAATCGATCAAGACTTCAAAATAGATACTTGACATGTACTAGAAAAAGATACTCCTAATCAAGATCTATCATTATAGATATAGATGAGTCATTTTGGAGCATCCTGAAGGATTTTTGATGTTCTAGACGAAAATCAAATCACACCCAAAACCATCACCTGATCCTTCCCAACCCCCAAAATCGATCAAGACTTCAAAATAGATAATTGACATGTACTAGAAAAAGATACTCCTAATCAAGATCTATCATTATAGATATAGATGAGTCATTTTGGAGCATCCTGAAGGATTTTTGATGTTCTAGACGAAAATCAAATCACACCCAAAACCATCACCTGATCCTTCCCAACCCCCAAAATCGATCAAGATTCCAAAATAGATACTTGACATGTACTAGAAAAAGATACTCCTAATCAAGATCTATCATTATAGATATAGATGAGTCATTTTGGAGCATCCTGAAAGATTTTTGATGTTCTAGACGAAAATCAAATCACACCCAAAACCATCACCTGATACTTCCCAACCCCCAAAATCGATCAAGACTTCAAAATAGATACTTGACATGTACTAGAAAAAGATACTCCTAATCAAGATCTATAATTATAGATATAGATGAGTCATTTTGGAGCATCCTGAAGGATTTTTGATGTTCTAGACGAAAATCAAATCACACCCAAAACCATCACCTGATCCTTCCCAACCCCCAAAATCGATCAAGACTTCAAAATAGATACTTGATATGTACTAGAAAAAGATACTCCTAATCAAGATCTATCATTATAGATATAGATGAGTCATTTTGGAGCATCCTGGAGGATTTTTGATGTTCTAGACGAAAATCAAATCACACCCAAAACCATCACCTGATCCTTCCCAACCCCCAAAATCGATCAAGACTTCAAAATAGATACTTGACATGTACTAGAAAAAGATACTCCTAATCAAGATCTATCATTATAGATATAGATGAGTCATTTTGGAGCATCCTGAAGGATTTTTGATGTTCTAGACGAAAATCAAATCACACCCAAAACCATCACCTGATCCTTCCCAACCCCCAAAATCGATCAAGACTTCAAAATAGATACTTGACATGTACTAGAAAAAGATACTCCTAATCAAGATCTATCATTATAGATATAGATGAGTCATTTTGGAGCATCCTGAAGGATTTTTGATGTTCTAGACGAAAATCAAATCACACCCAAAACCATCACCTGATCCTTCCCAACCCCCAAAATCGATCAAGACTTCAAAATAGATACTTGACATGTACTAGAAAAAGATACTCCTAATCAAGATCTATCATTATAGATATAGATGAGTCATTTTGGAGCATCCTGAAGGATTTTTGATGTTCTAGACGAAAATCAAATCACACCCAAAACCATCACCTGATCCTTCCCAACCCCCAAAATCGATCAAGACTTCAAAATAGATACTTGACATGTACTAGAAAAAGATACTCCTAATCAAGATCTATCATTATAGATATAGATGAGTCATTTTGGAGCATCCTGAAGGATTTTTGATGTTCTAGACGAAAATCAAATCACACCCAAAACCATCACCTGATCCTTCCCAACCCCCAAAATCGATCAAGACTTCAAAATAGATACTTGACATGTACTAGAAAAAGATACTCCTAATCAAGATCTATCATTATAGATATAGATGAGTCATTTTGGAGCATCCTGAAGGATTTTTGATGTTCTAGACGAAAATCAAATCACACCCAAAACCATCACCTGATCCTTCCCAACCCCCAAAATCGATCAAGACTTCAAAATAGATACTTGACATGTACTAGAAAAAGATACTCCTAATCAAGATCTATCATTATAGATATAGATGAGTCATTTTGGAGCATCCTGAAGGATTTTTGATGTTCTAGACGAAAATCAAATCACACCCAAAACCATCACCTGATCCTTCCCAACCCCCAAAATCGATCAAGACTTCAAAATAGATGCTTGACATGTACTAGAAAAAGATACTCCTAATCAAGATCTATCATTATAGATATAGATGAGTCATTTTGGAGCATCCTGAAGGATTTTTGATGTTCTAGACGAAAATCAAATCACACCCAAAACCATCACCTGATCCTTCCCAACCCCCAAAATCGATCAAGACTTCAAAATAGATACTTGACATGTACTAGAAAAAGATACTCCTAATCAAGATCTATCATTATAGATATAGATGAGTCATTTTGGAGCATCCTGAAGGATTTTTGATGTTCTAGACGAAAATCAAATCACACCCAAAACCATCACCTGATCCTTCCCAACCCCCAAAATCGATCAAGACTTCAAAATAGATACTTGACATGTACTAGAAAAAGATACTCCTAATCAAGATCTATCATTATAGATATAGATGAGTCATTTTGGAGCATCCTGAAGGATTTTTGATGTTCTAGACGAAAATCAAATCACACCCAAAACCATCACCTGATCCTTCCCAACCCCCAAAATCGATCAAGACTTCAAAATAGATACTTGACATGTACATGATAATCAAGATCTATCATTATAGATATAGATGAGTCATTTTGGAGCATCCTGAAGGATTTTTGATGTTCTAGACGAAAATCAAATCACACCCAAAACCATCACCTGATCCTTCCCAACCCCCAAAATCGATCAAGACTTCAAAATAGATACTTGACATGTACTAGAAAAAGATACTCCTAATCAAGATCTATCATTATAGATATAGATGAGTCATTTTGGAGCATCCTGAAGGATTTTTGATGTTCTAGACGAAAATCAAATCACACCCAAAACCATCACCTGATCCTTCCCAACCCCCAAAATCGATCAAGACTTCAAAATAGATACTTGACATGTACTAGAAAAAGATACTCCTAATCAAGATCTATCATTATAGATATAGATGAGTCATTTTGGAGCATCCTGAAGGATTTTTGATGTTCTAGACGAAAATCAAATCACACCCAAAACCATCACCTGATCCTTCCCAACCCCCAAAATCGATCAAGACTTCAAAATAGATACTTGACATGTACTAGAAAAAGATACTCCTAATCAAGATCTATCATTATAGATATAGATGAGTCATTTTGGAGCATCCTGAAGGATTTTTGATGTTCTAGACGAAAATCAAATCACACCCAAAACCATCACCTGATCCTTCCCAACCCCCAAAATCGATCAAGACTTCAAAATAGATACTTGACATGTACTAGAAAAAGATACTCCTAATCAAGATCTATCATTATAGATATAGATGAGTCATTTTGGAGCATCCTGAAGGATTTTTGATGTTCTAGACGAAAATCAAATCACACCCAAAACCATCACCTGATCCTTCCCAACCCCCAAAATCGATCAAGACTTCAAAATAGATACTTGACATGTACTAGAAAAAGATACTCCTAATCAAGATCTATCATTATAGATATAGATGAGTCATTTTGGAGCATCCTGAAGGATTTTTGATGTTCTAGACGAAAATCAAATCACACCCAAAACCATCACCTGATCCTTCCCAACCCCCAAAATCGATCAAGACTTCAAAATAGATACTTGAAATGTACATGATAATCAAGATCTATCATTATAGATATAGATGAGTCATTTTGGAGCATCCTGAAGGATTTTTGATGTTCTAGACGAAAATCAAATCACACCCAAAACCATCACCTGATCCTTCCCAACCCCCAAAATCGATCAAGACTTCAAAATAGATACTTGACATGTACTAGAAAAAGATACTCCTAATCAGATCTATCATTATAGATATAGATGAGTCATTTTGGAGCATCCTGAAGGATTTTTGATGTTCTAGACGAAAATCAAATCACACCCAAAACCATCACCTGATCCTTCCCAACCCCCAAAATCGATCAAGACTTCAAAATAGATACTTGACATGTACTAGAAAAAGATACTCCTAATCAAGATCTATCATTATAGATATAGATGAGTCATTTTGGAGCATCCTGAAGGATTTTTGATGTTCTAGACGAAAATCAAATCACACCCAAAACCATCACCTGATCCTTCCCAACCCCCAAAATCGATCAAGACTTCAAAATAGATACTTGACATGTACTAGAAAAAGATACTCCTAATCAAGATCTATCATTATAGATATAGATGAGTCATTTTGGAGCATCCTGAAGGATTTTTGATGTTCTAGACGAAAATCAAATCACACCCAAAACCATCACCTGATCCTTCCCAACCCCCAAAATCGATCAAGACTTCAAAATAGATACTTGACATGTACTAGAAAAAGATACTCCTAATCAAGATCTATCATTATAGATATAGATGAGTCATTTTGGAGCATCCTGAAGGATTTTTGATGTTCTAGACGAAAATCAAATCACACCCAAAACCATCACCTGATCCTTCCCAACCCCCAAAATCGATCAAGACTTCAAAATAGATACTTGACATGTACTAGAAAAAGATACTCCTAATCAAGATCTATCATTATAGATATAGATGAGTCATTTTGGAGCATCCTGAAGGATTTTTGATGTTCTAGACGAAAATCAAATCACACCCAAAACCATCACCTGATCCTTCCCAACCCCCAAAATCGATCAAGACTTCAAAATATATACTTGACATGTACTAGAAAAAGATACTCCTAATCAAGATCTATCATTATAGATATAGATGAGTCATTTTGGAGCATCCTGAAGGATTTTTGATGTTCTAGACGAAAATCAAATCACACCCAAAACCATCACCTGATCCTTCCCAACCCCCAAAATCGATCAAGACTTCAAAATAGATACTTGACATGTACTAGAAAAAGATACTCCTAATCAAGATCTATCATTATAGATATAGATGAGTCATTTTGGAGCATCCTGAAGGATTTTTGATGTTCTAGACGAAAATCAAATCACACCCAAAACCATCACCTGATCCTTCCCAACCCCCAAAATCGATCAAGACTTCAAAATAGATACTTGACATGTACTAGAAAAAGATACTCCTAATCAAGATCTATCATTATAGATATAGATGAGTCATTTTGGAGCATCCTGAAGGATTTTTGATGTTCTAGACGAAAATCAAATCACACCCAAAACCATCACCTGATCCTTCCCAACCCCCAAAATCGATCAAGACTTCAAAATAGATACTTGACATGTACTAGAAAAAGATACTCCTAATCAAGATCTATCATTATAGATATAGATGAGTCATTTTGGAGCATCCTGAAGGATTTTTGATGTTCTAGACGAAAATCAAATCACACCCAAAACCATCACCTGATCCTTCCCAACCCCCAAAATCGATCAAGACTTCAAAATAGATACTTGACATGTACTAGAAAAAGATACTCCTAATCAAGATCTACCATTATAGATATAGATGAGTCATTTTGGAGCATCCTGAAGGATTTTTGATGTTCTAGACGAAAATCAAATCACACCCAAAACCATCACCTGATCCTTCCCAACCCCCAAAATCGATCAAGACTTCAAAATAGATACTTGACATGTACTAGAAAAAGATACTCCTAATCAAGATCTATCATTATAGATATAGATGAGTCATTTTGGAGCATCCTGAAGGATTTTTGATGTTCTAGACGAAAATCAAATCACACCCAAAACCATCACCTGATCCTTCCCAACCCCCAAAATCGATCAAGACTTCAAAATAGATACTTGACATGTACTAGAAAAAGATACTCCTAATCAAGATCTATCATTATAGATATAGATGAGTCATTTTGGAGCATCCTGAAGGATTTTTGATGTTCTAGACGAAAATCGAATCACACCCAAAACCATCACCTGATCCTTCCCAACCCCCAAAATCGATCAAGACTTCAAAATAGATACTTGACATGTACTAGAAAAAGATACTCCTAATCAAGATCTATCATTATAGATATAGATGAGTCATTTTGGAGCATCCTGAAGGATTTTTGATGTTCTAGACGAAAATCAAATCACACCCAAAACCATCACCTGATCCTTCCCAACCCCCAAAATCGATCAAGACTTCAAAATAGATACTTGACATGTACTAGAAAAAGATACTCCTAATCAAGATCTATCATTATAGATATAGATGAGTCATTTTGGAGCATCCTGAAGGATTTTTGATGTTCTAGACGAAAATCAAATCACACCCAAAACCATCACCTGATCCTTCCCAACCCCCAAAATCGATCAAGACTTCAAAATAGATACTTGACATGTACTAGAAAAAGATACTCCTAATCAAGATCTATCATTATAGATATAGATGAGTCATTTTGGAGCATCCTGAAGGATTTTTAATGTTCTAGACGAAAATCAAATCACACCCAAAACCATCACCTGATCCTTCCCAACCCCCAAAATCGATCAAGACTTCAAAATAGATACTTGACATGTACTAGAAAAAGATACTCCTAATCAAGATCTATCATTATAGATATAGATGAGTCATTTTGGAGCATCCTGAAGGATTTTTGATGTTCTAGACGAAAATCAAATCACACCCAAAACCATCACCTGATCCTTCCCAACCCCCAAAATCGATCAAGACTTCAAAATAGATACTTGACATGTACTAGAAAAAGATACTCCTAATCAAGATCTATCATTATAGATATAGATGAGTCATTTTGGAGCATCCTGAAGGATTTTTGATGTTCTAGACGAAAATCAAATCACACCCAAAACCATCACCTGATCCTTCCCAACCCCCAAAATCGATCAAGACTTCAAAATAGATACTTGACATGTACTAGAAAAAGATACTCCTAATCAAGATCTATCATTATAGATATAGATGAGTCATTTTGGAGCATCCTGAAGGATTTTTGATGTTCTAGACGAAAATCAAATCACACCCAAAACCATCACCTGATCCTTCCCAACCCCCAAAATCGATCAAGACTTCAAAATAGATACTTGACATGTACTAGAAAAAGATACTCCTAATCAAGATCTATCATTATAGATATAGATGAGTCATTTTGGAGCATCCTGAAGGATTTTTGATGTTCTAGACGAAAATCAAATCACACCCAAAACCATCACCTGATCCTTCCCAACCCCCAAAATCGATCAAGACTTCAAAATAGATACTTGACATGTACTAGAAAAAGATACTCCTAATCAAGATCTATCATTATAGATATAGATGAGTCATTTTGGAGCATCCTGAAGGATTTTTGATGTTCTAGACGAAAATCAAATCACACCCAAAACCATCACCTGATCCTTCCCAACCCCCAAAATCGATCAAGACTTCAAAATAGATACTTGACATGTACTAGAAAAAGATACTCCTAATCAAGATCTATCATTATAGATATAGATGAGTCATTTTGGAGCATCCTGAAGGATTTTTGATGTTCTAGACGAAAATCAAATCACACCCAAAACCATCACCTGATCCTTCCCAACCCCCAAAATCGATCAAGACTTCAAAATAGATACTTGACATGTACTAGAAAAAGATACTCCTAATCAAGATCTATCATTATAGATATAGATGAGTCATTTTGGAGCATCCTGAAGGATTTTTGATGTTCTAGACGAAAATCAAATCACACCCAAAACCATCACCTGATCCTTCCCAACCCCCAAAATCGATCAAGACTTCAAAATAGATACTTGACATGTACTAGAAAAAGATACTCCTAATCAAGATCTATCATTATAGATATAGATGAGTCATTTTGGAGCATCCTGAAGGATTTTTGATGTTCTAGACGAAAATCAAATCACACCCAAAACCATCACCTGATCCTTCCCAACCCCCAAAATCGATCAAGACTTCAAAATAGATACTTGACATGTACTAGAAAAAGATACTCCTAATCAAGATCTATCATTATAGATATAGATGAGTCATTTTGGAGCATCCTGAAGGATTTTTGATGTTCTAGACGAAAATCAAATCACACCCAAAACCATCACCTGATCCTTCCCAACCCCCAAAATCGATCAAGACTTCAAAATAGATACTTGACATGTACTAGAAAAAGATACTCCTAATCAAGATCTATCATTATAGATATAGATGAGTCATTTTGGAGCATCCTGAAGGATTTTTGATGTTCTAGACGAAAATCAAATCACACCCAAAACCATCACCTGATCCTTCCCAACCCCCAAAATCGATCAAGACTTCAAAATAGATACTTGACATGTACTAGAAAAAGATACTCCTAATCAAGATCTATCATTATAGATATAGATGAGTCATTTTGGAGCATCCTGAAGGATTTTTGATGTTCTAGACGAAAATCGAATCACACCCAAAACCATCACCTGATCCTTCCCAACCCCCAAAATCGATCAAGACTTCAAAATAGATACTTGACATGTACTAGAAAAAGATACTCCTAATCAAGATCTATCATTATAGATATAGATGAGTCATTTTGGAGCATCCTGAAGGATTTTTGATGTTCTAGACGAAAATCAAATCACACCCAAAACCATCACCTGATCCTTCCCAACCCCCAAAATCGATCAAGACTTCAAAATAGATACTTGACATGTACTAGAAAAAGATACTCCTAATCAAGATCTATCATTATAGATATAGATGAGTCATTTTGGAGCATCCTGAAGGATTTTTGATGTTCTAGACGAAAATCAAATCACACCCAAAACCATCACCTGATCCTTCCCAACCCCCAAAATCGATCAAGACTTCAAAATAGATACTTGACATGTACTAGAAAAAGATACTCCTAATCAAGATCTATCATTATAGATATAGATGAGTCATTTTGGAGCATCCTGAAGGATTTTTAATGTTCTAGACGAAAATCAAATCACACCCAAAACCATCACCTGATCCTTCCCAACCCCCAAAATCGATCAAGACTTCAAAATATATACTTGACATGTACTAGAAAAAGATACTCCTAATCAAGATCTATCATTATAGATATAGATGAGTCATTTTGGAGCATCCTGAAGGATTTTTGATGTTCTAGACGAAAATCAAATCACACCCAAAACCATCACCTGATCCTTCCCAACCCCCAAAATCGATCAAGACTTCAAAATAGATACTTGACATGTACTAGAAAAAGATACTCCTAATCAAGATCTATCATTATAGATATAGATGAGTCATTTTGGAGCATCCTGAAGGATTTTTGATGTTCTAGACGAAAATCAAATCACACCCAAAACCATCACCTGATCCTTCCCAACCCCCAAAATCGATCAAGACTTCAAAATAGATACTTGACATGTACTAGAAAAAGATACTCCTAATCAAGATCTATCATTATAGATATAGATGAGTCATTTTGGAGCATCCTGAAGGATTTTTGATGTTCTAGACGAAAATCAAATCACACCCAAAACCATCACCTGATCCTTCCCAACCCCCAAAATCGATCAAGACTTCAAAATAGATACTTGACATGTACTAGAAAAAGATACTCCTAATCAAGATCTATCATTATAGATATAGATGAGTCATTTTGGAGCATCCTGAAGGATTTTTGATGTTCTAGACGAAAATCAAATCACACCCAAAACCATCACCTGATCCTTCCCAACCCCCAAAATCGATCAAGACTTCAAAATAGATACTTGACATGTACTAGAAAAAGATACTCCTAATCAAGATCTATCATTATAGATATAGATGAGTCATTTTGGAGCATCCTGAAGGATTTTTGATGTTCTAGACGAAAATCAAATCACACCCAAAACCATCACCTGATCCTTCCCAACCCCCAAAATCGATCAAGACTTCAAAATAGATACGTGACATGTACTAGAAAAATATACTCCTAATCAAGATCTATCATTATAGATATAGATGAGTCATTTTGGAGCATCCTGAAGGATTTTTGATGTTCTAGACGAAAATCAAATCACACCCAAAACCATCACCTGATCCTTCCCAACCCCCAAAATCGATCAAGACTTCAAAATAGATACTTGACATGTACTAGAAAAAGATACTCCTAATCAAGATCTATCATTATAGATATAGATGAGTCATTTTGGAGCATCCTGAAGGATTTTTGATGTTCTAGACGAAAATCAAATCACACCCAAAACCATCACCTGATCCTTCCCAACCCCCAAAATCGATCAAGACTTCAAAATAGATACTTGACATGTACTAGAAAAAGATACTCCTAATCAAGATCTATCATTATAGATATAGATGAGTCATTTTGGAGCATCCTGAAGGATTTTTGATGTTCTAGACGAAAATCAAATCACACCCAAAACCATCACCTGATCCTTCCCAACCCCCAAAATCGATCAAGACTTCAAAATAGATACTTGACATGTACTAGAAAAAGATACTCCTAATCAAGATCTATCATTATAGATATAGATGAGTCATTTTGGAGCATCCTGAAGGATTTTTGATGTTCTAGACGAAAATCAAATCACACCCAAAACCATCACCTGATCCTTCCCAACCCCCAAAATCGATCGAGACTTCAAAAAAGATACTTGACATGTACTAGAAAAAGATACTCCTAATCAAGATCTATCATTATAGATATAGATGAGTCATTTTGGAGCATCCTGAAGGATTTTTGATGTTCTAGACGAAAATCAAATCACACCCAAAACCATCACCTGATCCTTCCCAACCCCCAAAATCGATCAAGACTTCAAAATAGATACTTGACATGTACTAGAAAAAGATACTCCTAATCAAGATCTATCATTATAGATATAGATGAGTCATTTTGGAGCATCCTGAAGGATTTTTGATGTTCTAGACGAAAATCAAATCACACCCAAAACCATCACCTGATCCTTCCCAACCCCCAAAATCGATCAAGACTTCAAAATAGATACTTGACATGTACTAGAAAAGGATACTCCTAATCAAGATCTATCATTATAGATATAGATGAGTCATTTTGGAGCATCCTGAAGGATTTTTGATGTTCTAGACGAAAATCAAATCACACCCAAAACCATCACCTGATCCTTCCCAACCCCCAAAATCTATCAAGACTTCAAAATAGATACTTGACATGTACTAGAAAAAGATACTCCTAATCAAGATCTATCATTATAGATATAGATGAGTCATTTTGGAGCATCCTGAAGGATTTTTGATGTTCTAGACGAAAATCAAATCACACCCAAAACCATCACCTGATCCTTCCCAACCCCCAAAATCGATCAAGACTTCAAAATAGATACTTGACATGTACTAGAAAAAGATACTCCTAATCAAGATCTATCATTATAGATATAGATGAGTCATTTTGGAGCATCCTGAAGGATTTTTGATGTTCTAGACGAAAATCAAATCACACCCAAAACCATCACCTGATCCTTCCCAACCCCCAAAATCGATCAAGACTTCAAAATAGATACTTGACATGTACTAGAAAAAGATACTCCTAATCAAGATCTATCATTATAGATATAGATGAGTCATTTTGGAGCATCCTGAAGGATTTTTGATGTTCTAGACGAAAATCAAATCACACCCAAAACCATCACCTGATCCTTCCCAACCCCCAAAATCGATCAAGACTTCAAAATAGATACTTGACATGTACTAGAAAAAGATACTCCTAATCAAGATCTATCATTATAGATATAGATGAGTCATTTTGGAGCATCCTGAAGGATTTTTGATGTTCTAGACGAAAATCAAATCACACCCAAAACCATCACCTGATCCTTCCCAACCCCCAAAATCGATCAAAACTTCAAAATAGATACTTGACATGTACTAGAAAAAGATACTCCTAATCAAGATCTATCATTATAGATATAGATGAGTCATTTTGGAGCATCCTGAAGGATTTTTGATGTTCTAGAACGAAAATCAAATCACACCCAAAACCATCACCTGATCCTTCCCAACCCCCAAAATCGATCAAGACTTCAAAATAGATACTTGACATGTACTAGAAAAAGATACTCCTAATCAAGATCTATCATTATAGATATAGATGAGTCATTTTGGAGCATCCTGAAGGATTTTTGATGTTCTAGACGAAAATCAAATCACACCCAAAACCATCACCTGATCCTTCCCAACCCCCAAAATCGATCAAGACTTCAAAATAGATACTTGACATGTACTAGAAAGGATACTCCTAATCAAGATCTATCATTATAGATATTGATGAGTCATTTTGGAGCATCCTGAAGGATTTTTGATGTTCTAGACGAAAATCAAATCACACCCAAAACCATCACCTGATCCTTCCCAACCCCCAAAATCGATCAAGACTTCAAAATAGATACTTGACATGTACTAGAAAAAGATACTCCTAATCAAGATCTATCATTATAGATATAGATGAGTCATTTTGGAGCATCCTGAAGGATTTTTGATGTTCTAGACGAAAATCAAATCACACCCAAAACCATCACCTGATCCTTCCCAACCCCCAAAATCGATCAAGACTTCAAAATAGATACTTGACATGTACTAGAAAAAGATACTCCTAATCAAGATCTATCATTATAGATATAGATGAGTCATTTTGGAGCATCCTGAAGGATTTTTGATGTTCTAGACGAAAATCAAATCACACCCAAAACCATCACCTGATCCTTCCCAACCCCCAAAATCGATCAAGACTTCAAAATAGATACTTGACATGTACTAGAAAAAGATACTCCTAATCAAGATCTATCATTATAGATATAGATGAGTCATTTTGGAGCATCCTGAAGGATTTTTGATGTTCTAGACGAAAATCAAATCACACCCAAAACCATCACCTGATCCTTCCCAACCCCCAAAATCGATCAAGACTTCAAAATAGATACTTGACATGTACTAGAAAAAGATACTCCTAATCAAGATCTATCATTATAGATATAGATGAGTCATTTTGGAGCATCCTGAAGGATTTTTGATGTTCTAGACGAAAATCAAATCACACCCAAAACCATCACCTGATCCTTCCCAACCCCCAAAATCGATCAAGACTTCAAAATAGATACTTGACATGTACTAGAAAAAGATACTCCTAATCAAGATCTATCATTATAGATATAGATGAGTCATTTTGGAGCATCCTGAAGGATTTTTGATGTTCTAGACGAAAATCAAATCACACCCAAAACCATCACCTGATCCTTCCCAACCCCCAAAATCGATCAAGACTTCAAAATAGATACTTGACATGTACTAGAAAAAGATACTCCTAATCAAGATCTATCATTATAGATATAGATGAGTCATTTTGGAGCATCCTGAAGGATTTTTGATGTTCTAGACGAAAATCAAATCACACCCAAAACCATCACCTGATCCTTCCCAACCCCCAAAATCGATCAAGACTTCAAAATAGATACTTGACATGTACTAGAAAAAGATACTCCTAATCAAGATCTATCATTATAGATATAGATGAGTCATTTTGGAGCATCCTGAAGGATTTTTGATGTTCTAGACGAAAATCAAATCACACCCAAAACCATCACCTGATCCTTCCCAACCCCCAAAATCGATCAAGACTTCAAAATAGATACTTGACATGTACTAGAAAAAGATACTCCTAATCAAGATCTATCATTATAGATATAGATGAGTCATTTTGGAGAATCCTGAAGGATTTTTGATGTTCTAGACGAAAATCAAATCACACCCAAAACCATCACCTGATCCTTCCCAACCCCCAAAATCGATCAAGACTTCAAAATAGATACTTGACATGTACTAGAAAAAGATACTCCTAATCAAGATCTATCATTATAGATATAGATGAGTCATTTTGGAGCATCCTGAAGGATTTTTGATGTTCTAGACGAAAATCAAATCACACCCAAAACCATCACCTGATCCTTCCCAACCTCCAAAATTGATCAAGACTTCAAAATAGATACTTGACATGTACTAGAAAAAGATACTCCTAATCAAGATCTATCATTATAGATATAGATGAGTCATTTTGGAGCATCCTGAAGGATTTTTGATGTTCTAGACGAAAATCAAATCACACCCAAAACCATCACCTGATCCTTCCCAACCCCCAAAATCGATCAAGACTTCAAAATAGATACTTGACATGTACTAGAAAAAGATACTCCTAATCAAGATCTATCATTATAGATATAGATGAGTCATTTTGGAGCATCCTGAAGGATTTTTGATGTTCTAGACGAAAATCAAATCACACCCAAAACCATCACCTGATCCTTCCCAACCCCCAAAATCGATCAAGACTTCAAAATAGATACTTGACATGTACTAAAAAAAGATACTTCTAATCAAGATCTATCATTATAGATATAGATGAGTCATTTTGGAGCATCCTGAAGAATTTTTGATGTTCTAGACGAAAATCAAATCACACCCAAAACCATCACCTGATCCTTCCCAACCCCCAAAATCGATCAAGACTTCAAAATAGATACTTGACATGTACTAGAAAAAGATACTCCTAATCAAGATCTATCATTATAGATATAGATGAATCATTTTGGAGCATCCTGAAGGATTTTTGATGTTCTAGACGAAAATCAAATCACACCCAAAACCATCACCTGATCCTTCCCAACCCCCAAAATCGATCAAGACTTCAAAATAGATACTTGACATGTACTAGAAAAAGATACTCCTAATCAAGATCTATCATTATAGATATAGATGAGTCATTTTGGAGCATCCTGAAGGATTTTTGATGTTCTAGACGAAAATCAAATCACACCCAAAACCATCACCTGATCCTTCCCAACCCCCAAAATATATCAAGACTTCAAAATAGATACTTGACATGTACTAGAAAAAGATACTCCTAATTAAGATCTATCATTATAGATATAGATGAGTCATTTTGGAGCATCCTGAAGGATTTTTGATGTTCTAGACGAAAATCAAATCACACCCAAAACCATCACCTGATCCTTCCCAACCCCCAAAATCGATCAAGACTTCAAAATAGATACTTGACATGTACTAGAAAAAGATACTCCTAATCAAGATCTATCATTATAGATATAGATGAGTCATTTTGGAGCATCCTGAAGGATTTTTGATGTTCTAGACGAAAATCAAATCACACCCAAAACCATCACCTGATCCTTCCCAACCCCCAAAATCGATCAAGACTTCAAAATAGATACTTGACATGTACTAGAAAAAGATACTCCTAATCAAGATCTATCATTATAGATATAGATGAGTCATTTTGGAGCATCCTGAAGGATTTTTGATGTTCTAGACGAAAATCAAATCACACCCAAAACCATCACCTGATCCTTCCCAACCCCCAAATTCGATCAAGACTTCAAAATAGATACTTGACATGTACTAGAAAAAGATACTCCTAATCAAGATCTATCATTATAGATATAGATGAGTCATTTTGGAGCATCCTGAAGGATTTTTGATGTTCTAGACGAAAATCAAATCACACCCAAAACCATCACCTGATCCTTCCCAACCCCCAAAATCGATCAAGACTTCAAAATAGATACTTGACATGTACTAGAAAAAGATACTCCTAATCAAGATCTATCATTATAGATATAGATGAGTCATTTTGGAGCATCCTGAAGGATTTTTGATGTTCTAGACGAAAATCAAATCACACCCAAAACCATCACCTGATCCTTCCCAACCCCCAAAATCGATCAAGACTTCAAAATAGATACTTGACATGTACTAGAAAAAGATACTCCTAATCAAGATCTATCATTGTAGATATAGATGACTCATTTTGGAGCATCCTGAAGGATTTTTGATGTTCTAGACGAAAATCAAATCACACCCAAAACCATCACCTGATCCTTCCCAACCCCCAAAATCGATCAAGACTTCAAAATAGATACTTGACATGTACTAGAAAAAGATACTCCTAATCAAGATCTATCATTATAGATATAGATGAGTCATTTTGGAGCATCCCTGAAGGATTTTTGATGTTCTAGACGAAAATCAAATCACACCCAAAACCATCACCTGATCCTTCCCAACCCCCAAAATCGATCAAGACTTCAAAATAGATACTTGACATGTACTAGAAAAAGATACTCCTAATCAAGATCTATCATTATAGATATAGATGAGTCATTTTGGAGCATCCTGAAGGATTTTTGATGTTCTAGACGAAAATCAAATCACACCCAAAACCATCACCTGATCCTTCCCAACCCCCAAAATCGATCAAGACTTCAAAATAGATACTTGACATGTACTAGAAAAAGATACTCCTAATCAAGATCTATCATTATAGATATAGATGAGTCATTTTGGAGCATCCTGAAGGATTTTTGATGTTCTAGACGAAAATCAAATCACACCCAAAACCATCACCTGATCCTTCCCAACCCCCAAAATCGATCAAGACTTCAAAATAGATACTTGACATGTACTAGAAAAAGATACTCCTAATCAAGATCTATCATTATAGATATAGATGAGTCATTTTGGAGCATCCTGAAGGATTTTTGATGTTCTAGACGAAAATCAAATCACACCCCAAAACCATCACCTGATCCTTCTCAACCCCCAAAATCGATCAAGACTTCAAATAGATACTTGACATGTACTAGAAAAAGATACTCCTAATCAAGATCTATCATTATAGATATAGATGAGTCATTTTGGAGCATCCTGAAGGATTTTTGATGTTCTAGACGAAAATCAAATCACACCCAAAACCATCACCTGATCCTTCCCAACCCCCAAAATCGATCAAGACTTCAAAATAGATACTTGACATGTACTAGAAAAAGATACTCCTAATCAAGATCTATCATTATAGATATAGATGAGTCATTTTGGAGCATCCTGAAGGATTTTTGATGTTCTAGACGAAAATCAAATCACACCCAAAACCATCACCTGATCCTTCCCAACCCCCAAAATCGATCAAGACTTCAAAATAGATACTTGACATGTACTAGAAAAAGATACTCCTAATCAAGATCTATCATTATAGATATAGATGAGTCATTTTGGAGCATCCTGAAGGATTTTTGATGTTCTAGACGAAAATCAAATCACACCCAAAACCATCACCTGATCCTTCCCAACCCCCAAAATCGATCAAGACTTCAAAATAGATACTTGACATGTACTAGAAAAAGATACTCCTAATCAAGATCTATCATTATAGATATAGATGAGTCATTTTGGAGCATCCTGAAGGATTTTTGATGTTCTAGACGAAAATCAAATCACACCCAAAACCATCACCTGATCCTTCCCAACCCCCAAAATCGATCAAGACTTCAAAATAGATACTTGACATGTACTAGAAAAAGATACTCCTAATCAAGATCTATCATTATAGATATAGATGAGTCATTTTGGAGCATCCTGAAGGATTTTTGATGTTCTAGACGAAAATCAAATCACACCCAAAACCATCACCTGATCCTTCCCAACCCCCAAAATCGATCAAGACTTCAAAATAGATACTTGACATGTACTAGAAAAAGATACTCCTAATCAAGATCTATCATTATAGATATAGATGAGTCATTTTGGAGCATCCTGAAGGATTTTTGATGTTCTAGACGAAAATCAAATCACACCCAAAACCATCACCTGATCCTTCCCAACCCCCAAAATCGATCAAGACTTCAAAATAGATACTTGACATGTACTAGAAAAAGATACTCCTAATCAAGATCTATCATTATAGATATAGATGAGTCATTTTGGAGCATCCTGAAGGATTTTTGATGTTCTAGACGAAAATCAAATCACACCCAAAACCATCACCTGATCCTTCCCAACCCCCAAAATCGATCAAGACTTCAAAATAGATACTTGACATGTACTAGAAAAAGATACTCCTAATCAAGATCTATCATTATAGATATAGATGAGTCATTTTGGAGCATCCTGAAGGATTTTTGATGTTCTAGACGAAAATCAAATCACACCCAAAACCATCACCTGATCCTTCCCAACCCCCAAAATCGATCAAGACTTCAAAATAGATACTTGACATGTACTAGAAAAAGATACTCCTAATCAAGATCTATCATTATAGATATAGATGAGTCATTTTGGAGCATCCTGAAGGATTTTTGATGTTCTAGACGAAAATCAAATCACACCCAAAACCATCACCTGATCCTTCCCAACCCCCAAAATCGATCAAGACTTCAAAATAGATACTTGACATGTACTAGAAAAAGATACTCCTAATCAAGATCTATCATTATAGATATAGATGAGTCATTTTGGAGCATCCTGAAGGATTTTTGATGTTCTAGACGAAAATCAAATCACACCCAAAACCATCACCTGATCCTTCCCAACCCCCAAAATCGATCAAGACTTCAAAATAGATACTTGACATGTACTAGAAAAAGATACTCCTAATCAAGATCTATCATTATAGATATAGATGAGTCATTTTGGAGCATCCTGAAGGATTTTTGATGTTCTAGACGAAAATCAAATCACACCCAAAACCATCACCTGATCCTTCCCAACCCCCAAAATCGATCAAGACTTCAAAATAGATACTTGACATGTACTAGAAAAAGATACTCCTAATCAAGATCTATCATTATAGATATAGATGAGTCATTTTGGAGCATCCTGAAGGATTTTTGATGTTCTAGACGAAAATCAAATCACACCCAAAACCAGCACCTGATCCTTCCCAACCCCCAAAATCGATCAAGACTTCAAAATAGATACTTGACATGTACTAGAAAAAGATACTCCTAATCAAGATCTATCATTATAGATATAGATGAGTCATTTTGGAGCATCCTAAAGGATTTTTGATGTTCTAGACGAAAATCAAAATCACACCCAAAACCATCACCTGATCCTTCCCAACCCCCAAAATCGATCAAGACTTCAAAATAGATACTTGACATGTACTAGAAAAAGATACTCCTAATCAAGATCTATCATTATAGATATAGATGAGTCATTTTGGAGCATCCTGAAGGATTTTTGATGTTCTAGACGAAAATCAAATCACACCCAAAACCATCACCTGATCCTTCCCAACCCCCAAAATCGATCAAGACTTCAAAATAGATACTTGACATGTACTAGAAAAAGATACTCCTAATCAAGATCTATCATTATAGATATAGATGAGTCATTTTGGAGCATCCTGAAGGATTTTTGATGTTCTAGACGAAAATCAAATCACACCCAAAACCATCACCTGATCCTTCCCAACCCCCAAAATCGATCAAGACTTCAAAATAGATACTTGACATGTACTAGAAAAAGATACTCCTAATCAAGATCTATCATTATAGATATAGATGAGTCATTTTGGAGCATCCTGAAGGATTTTTGATGTTCTAGACGAAAATCAAATCACACCCAAAACCAGCACCTGATCCTTCCCAACCCCCAAAATTGATCAAGACTTCAAAATAGATACTTGACATGTACTAGAAAAAGATACTCCTAATCAAGATCTATCATTATAGATATAGATGAGTCATTTTGGAGCATCCTGAAGGATTTTTGATGTTCTAGACGAAAATCAAATCACACCCAAAACCATCACCTGATCCTTCCCAACCCCCAAAATCGATCAAGACTTCAAAATAGATACTTGACATGTAATAGAAAAAGATACTCCTTATCAAGATCTATCATTATAGATATAGATGAGTCATTTTGGAGCATCCTGAAGGATTTTTGATGTTCTAGACGAAAATCAAATCACACCCAAAACCATCACCTGATCCTTCCCAACCCCCAAAATCGATCAAGACTTCAAAATAGATACTTGACATGTACTAGAAAAAGATACTCCTAATCAAGATCTATCATTATAGATATAGATGAGTCATTTTGGAGCATCCTGAAGGATTTTTGATGTTCTAGACGAAAATCAAATCACACCCAAAACCATCACCTGATCCTTCCCAACCCCCAAAATCGATCAAGACTTCAAAATAGATACTTGACATGTACTAGAAAAAGATACTCCTAATCAAGATCTATCATTATAGATATAGATGAGTCATTTTGGAGCATCCTGAAGGATTTTTAATGTTCTAGACGAAAATCAAATCACACCCAAAACCATCACCTGATCCTTCCCAACCCCCAAAATCGATCAAGACTTCAAAATAGATACTTGACATGTACTAGAAAAAGATACTCCTAATCAAGATCTATCATTATAGATATAGATGAGTCATTTTGGATCATCCTGAAGGATTTTTGATGTTCTAGACGAAAATCAAATCACACCAAAAACCATCACCTGATCCTTCCCAACCCCCAAAATCGATCAAGACTTCAAAATAGATACTTGACATGTACTAGAAAAAGATACTCCTAATCAAGATCTATCATAATAGATATAGATGAGTCATTTTGGAGCATCCTGAAGGATTTTTGATGTTCTAGACGAAAATAAAAATCACACCCAAAACCATCACCTGATCCTTCCCAACCCCCAAAATCGATCAAGACTTCAAAATAGATACTTGATATGTACTAGAAAAAGATACTCCTAATCAAGATCTATCATTATAGATATAGATGAGTCATTTTGGAGCATCCTGAAGGATTTTTGATGTTCTAGACGAAAATCAAATCACACCCAAAACCATCACCTGATCCTTCCCAACCCCCAAAATCGATCAAGACTTCAAAATAGATACTTGACATGTACTAGAAAAAGATACTCCTAATCAAGATCTATCATTATAGATATAGATGAGTCATTTTGGAGCATCCTGAAGGATTTTTGATGTTCTAGACGAAAATCAAATCACACCCAAAACCATCACCTGATCCTTCCCAACCCCCAAAATCGATCAAGACTTCAAAATAGATACTTGACATGTACTAGAAAAAGATACTCCTAATCAAGATCTATCATTATAGATATAGATGAGTCATTTTGGAGCATCCTGAAGGATTTTTGATGTTCTAGACGAAAATCAAATCACACCCAAAACCATCACCTGATCCTTCCCAACCCCCAAAATCGATCAAGACTTCAAAATAGATACTTGACATGTACTAGAAAAAGATACTCCTAATCAAGATCTATCATTATAGATATAGATGAGTCATTTTGGAGCATCCTGAAGGATTTTTGATGTTCTAGACGAAAATCAAATCACACCCAAAACCATCACCTGATCCTTCCCAACCCCCAAAATCGATCAAGACTTCAAAATAGATACTTGACATGTACTAGAAAAAGATACTCCTAATCAAGATCTATCATTATAGATATAGATGAGTCATTTTGGAGCATCCTGAAGGATTTTTGATGTTCTAGACGAAAATCAAATCACACCCAAAACCATCACCTGATCCTTCCCAACCCCCAAAATCGATCAAGACTTCAAAATAGATACTTGACATGTACTAGAAAAAGATACTCCTAATCAAGATCTATCATTATAGATATAGATGAGTCATTTTGGAGCATCCTGAAGGATTTTTGATGTTCTAGACGAAAATCAAATCACACCCAAAACCATCACCTGATCCTTCCCAACCCCCAAAAATCGATCAAGACTTCAAAATAGATACTTGACATGTTACTAGAAAAAGATACTCCTAATCAAGATCTATCATTATAGATATAGATGAGTCATTTTGGAGCATCCTGAAGGATTTTTGATGTTCTAGACGAAAATCAAATCACACCCAAAACCATCACCTGATCCTTCCCAACCCCCAAAATCGATCAAGACTTCAAAATAGATACTTGACATGTACTAGAAAAAGATACTCCTAATCAAGATCTATCATTATAGATATAGATGAGTCATTTTGGAGCATCCTGAAGGATTTTTGATGTTCTAGACGAAAATCAAATCACACCCAAAACCATCACCTGATCCTTCCCAACCCCCAAAATCGATCAAGACTTCAAAATAGATACTTGACATGTACTAGAAAAAGATACTCCTAATCAAGATCTATCATTATAGATATAGATGAGTCATTTTGGAGCATCCTGAAGGATTTTTGATGTTCTAGACGAAAATCAAATCACACCCAAAACCATCACCTGATCCTTCCCAACCCCCAAAATCGATCAAGACTTCAAAATAGATACTTGACATGTACTAGAAAAAGATACTCCTAATCAAGATCTATCATTATAGATATAGATGAGTCATTTTGGAGCATCCTGAAGGATTTTTGATGTTCTAGACGAAAATCAAATCACACCCAAAACCTTCACCTGATCCTTCCCAACCCCCAAAAATCGATCAAGACTTCAAAATAGATACTTGACATGTACTAGAAAAAGATACTCCTAATCAAGATCTATCATTATAGATATAGATGAGTCATTTTGGAGCATCCTGAAGGATTTTTGATGTTCTAGACGAAAATCAAATCACACCCAAAACCATCACCTGATCCTTCCCAACCCCCAAAATCGATCAAGACTTCAAAATAGATACTTGACATGTACTAGAAAAAGATACTCCTAATCAAGATCCATCATTATAGATATAGATGAGTCATTTTGGAGCATCCTGAAGGATTTTTGATGTTCTAGACGAAAATCAAATCACACCCAAAACCATCACCTGATCCTTCCCAACCCCCAAAATCGATCAAGACTTCAAAATAGATACTTGACATGTACTAGAAAAAGATACTCCTAATCAAGTTCTATCATTATAGATATAGATGAGTCATTTTTGAGCATCCTGAAGGATTTTTTGATGTTCTAGACGAAAATCAAATCACACCCAAAACCATCACCTGATCCTTCCCAACAAAATCGATCAAGACTTCAAAATAGATACTTGACATGTACTAGAAAAAGATACTCCTAATCAAGATCTATCATTATAGACATAGATAAGTCATTTTGGAGCATCCTGAAGGATTTTTGATGTTCTAGACGAAAATCAAATCACACCCAAAACCATCACCTGATCCTTCCCAACCCCCAAAATCGATCAAGACTTCAAAATAGATACTTGACATGTACTAGAAAAAGATACTCCTAATCAAGATCTATCATTATAGATATAGATGAGTCATTTTGGAGCATCCTGAAGGATTTTTGATGTTCTAGACGAAAATCAAATCACACCCAAAACCATCACCTGATCCTTCCCAACCCCCAAAATCGATCAAGACTTCAAAATAGATACTTGACATGTACTAGAAAAAGATACTCCTAATCAAGATCTATCATTATAGATATAGATGAGTCATTTTGGAGCATCCTGAAGGATTTTTGATGTTCTAGACGAAAATCAAATCACACCCAAAACCATCACCTGATCCTTCCCAACCCCCAAAATCGATCAAGACTTCAAAATAGATACTTGACATGTACTAGAAAAAGATACTCCTAATCAAGTTCTATCATTATAGATATAGATGAGTCATTTTGGAGCATCCTGAAGGATTTTTGATGTTCTAGACGAAAATCAAATCACACCCAAAACCATCACCTGATCCTTCCCAACCCCCAAAATCGATCAAGACTTCAAAATAGATACTTGACATGTACTAGAAAAAGATACTCCTAATCAAGATCTATCATTATAGATATAGATGAATCATTTTGGAGCATCCTGAAGGATTTTTGATGTTCTAGACGAAAATCAAATCACACCCAAAACCATCACCTGATCCTTCCCAACCCCCAAAATCGATCAAGACTTCAAAATAGATACTTGACATGTACTAGAAAACGATACTCCTAATCAAGATCTATCATTATAGATATAGATGAGTCATTTTGGAGCATCCTGAAGGATTTTTGATGTTCTAGACGAAAATCAAATCACACCCAAAACCATCACCTGATCTTTCCCAACCCCCAAAATCGATCAAGACTTCAAAATAGATACTTGACATGTACTAGAAAAAGATACTCCTAATCAAGATCTATCATTATAGATATAGATGAGTCATTTTGGAGCATCCTGAAGGATTTTTGATGTTCTAGACGAAAATCAAATCACACCCAAAACGATCACCTGATCCTTCCCAACCCCCAAAATCGATCAAGACTTCAAAAAAAAATACTTGACATGTACTAGAAAAAGATACTCCTAATCAAGATCTATCATTATAGATATAGATGAGTCATTTTGGAGCATCCTGAAGGATTTTTGATGTTCTAGACGAAAATCAAATCACACCCAAAACCATCACCTGATCCTTCCCAACCCCCAAAATCGATCAAGACTTCAAAATAGATACTTGACATGTACTAGAAAAAGATACTCCTAATCAAGATCTATCATTATAGATATAGATGAGTCATTTTGGAGCATCCTGAAGGATTTTTGATGTTCTAGACGAAAATCAAATCACACCCAAAACCATCACCTGATCCTTCCCAACCCCCAAAATCGATCAAGACTTCAAAATAGATACTTGACATGTACAAGAAAAAGATACTCCTAATCAAGATCTATCATTATATATATAGATGAGTCATTTTGGAGCATCCTGAAGGATTTTTGATGTTCTAGACGAAAATCAAATCACACCCAAAACCATCACCTGATCCTTCCCAACCCCCAAAATCGATCAAGACTTCAAAATAGATACTTGACATGTACTAGAAAAAGATACTCCTAATCAAGATCTATCATTACAGATATAGATGAGTCATTTTGGAGCATCCTGAAGGATTTTTGATGTTCTAGACGAAAATCAAATCACACCCAAAACCATCACCTGATCCTTCCCAACCCCCAAAATCGATCAAGACTTCAAAATAGATACTTGACATGTACTAGAAAAAGATACTCCTAATCAAGATCTATCATTATAGATATAGATGAGTCATTTTGGAGCATCCTGAAGGATTTTTGATGTTCTAGACGAAAATCAAATCACACCCAAAACCATCACCTGATCCTTCCCAACCCCCAAAATCGATCAAGACTTCAAAATAGATACTTGACATGTACTAGAAAAAGATACTCCTAATCAAGATCTATCATTATAGATATAGATGAGTCATTTTGGAGCATCCTGAAGGATTTTTGATGTTCTAGACGAAAATCAAATCACACCCAAAACCATCACCTGATCCTTCCCAACCCCCAAAATCGATCAAGACTTCAAAATAGATGCTTGACATGTACTAGAAAAAGATACTCCTAATCAAGATCTATCATTATAGATATAGATGAGTCATTTTGGAGCATCCTGAAGGATTTTTGATGTTCTAGACGAAAATCAAATCACACCCAAAACCATCACCTGATCCTTCCCAACCCCCAAAATCGATCAAGACTTCAAAATAGATACTTGACATGTACTAGAAAAAGATACTCCTAATCAAGATCTATCATTATAGATATAGATGAGTCATTTTGGAGCATCCTGAAGGATTTTTGATGTTCTAGACGAAAATCAAATCACACCCAAAACCATCACCTGATCCTTCCCAACCCCCAAAATCGATCAAGACTTCAAAATAGATACTTGACATGTACTAGAAAAAGATACTCCTAATCAAGATCTATCATTATAAATATAGATGAGTCATTTTGGAGCATCCTGAAGGATTTTTGATGTTCTAGACGAAAATCAAATCACACCCAAAACCATCACCTGATCCTTCCCAACCCCCAAAATCGATCAAGACTTCAAAATAGATACTTGACATGTACTAGAAAAAGATACTCCTAATCAAGATCTATCATTATAGATATAGATGAGTCATTTTGGAGCATCCTGAAGGATTTTTGATGTTCTAGACGAAAATCAAATCACACCCAAAACCATCACCTGATCCTTCCCAACCCCCAAAATCGATCAAGACTTCAAAATAGATACTTGACATGTACTAGAAAAAGATACTCCTAATCAAGATCTATCATTATAGATATAGATGAGTCATTTTGGAGCATCCTGGAGGATTTTTGATGTTCTAGACGAAAATCAAATCACACCCAAAACCATCACCTAATCCTTCCCAACCCCCAAAATCGATCAAGACTTCAAAATAGATACTTGACATGTACTAGAAAAAGATACTCCTAATCAAGATCTATCATTATAGATATAGATGAGTCATTTTGGAGCATCCTGAAGGATTTTTGATGTTCTAGACGAAAATCAAATCACACCCAAAACCATCACCTGATCCTTCCCAACCCCCAAAATCGATCAAGACTTCAAAATAGATACTTGACATGTACTAGAAAAAGATACTCCTAATCAAGATCTATCATTATAGATATAGATGAGTCATTTTGGAGCATCCTGAAGGATTTTTGATGTTCTAGACGAAAATCAAATCACACCCAAAACCATCACCTGATCCTTCCCAACCCCCAAAATCGATCAAGACTTCAAAATAGATACTTGACATGTACTAGAAAAAGATACTCCTAATCAAGATCTATCATTATAGATATAGATGAGTCATTTTTGAGCATCCTGAAGGATTTTTGATGTTCTAGACGAAAATCAAATCACACCCAAAACCATCACCTGATCCTTCCCAACCCCCAAAATCGATCAAGACTTCAAAATAGATACTTGACATGTACTAGAAAAAGATACTCCTAATCAAGATCTATCATTATAGATATAGATAAGTCATTTTGGAGCATCCTGAAGGATTTTTGATGTTCTAGACGAAAATCAAATCACACCCAAAACCATCACCTGATCCTTCCCAACCCCCAAAATCGATCAAGACTTCAAAATAGATACTTGACATGTACTAGAAAAAGATACTCCTAATCAAGATCTATCATTATAGATATAGATGAGTCATTTTGGAGCATCCTGAAGGATTTTTGATGTTCTAGACGAAAATCAAATCACACCCAAAACCATCACCTGATCCTTCCCAACCCCCAAAATCGATCAAGACTTCAAAATAGATACTTGACATGTACTAGAAAAAGATACTCCTAATCAAGATCTATCATTATAGATATAGATGAGTCATTTTGGAGCATCCTGAAGGATTTTTGATGTTCTAGACGAAAATCAAATCACACCCAAAACCATCACCTGATCCTTCCCAACCCCCAAAATCGATCAAGACTTCAAAATAGATACTTGACATGTACTAGAAAAAGATACTCCTAATCAAGATCTATCATTATAGATATAGATGAGTCATTTTGGAGCATCCTGAAGGATTTTTGATGTTCTAGACGAAAATCAAATCACACCCAAAACGATCACCTGATCCTTCCCAACCCCCAAAATCGATCAAGACTTCAAAAAAAATACTTGACATGTACTAGAAAAAGATACTCCTAATCAAGATCTATCATTATAGATATAGATGAGTCATTTTGGAGCATCCTGAAGGATTTTTGATGTTCTAGACGAAAATCAAATCACACCCAAAACCATCACCTGATCCTTCCCAACCCCCAAAATCGATCAAGACTTCAAAATAGATACTTGACATGTACTAGAAAAAGATACTCCTAATCAAGATCTATCATTATAGATATAGATGAGTCATTTTGGAGCATCCTGAAGGATTTTTGATGTTCTAGACGAAAATCAAATCACACCCAAAACCATCACCTGATCCTTCCCAACCCCCAAAATCGATCAAGACTTCAAAATAGATACTTGACATGTACAAGAAAAAGATACTCCTAATCAAGATCTATCATTATAGATATAGATGAGTCATTTTGGAGCATCCTGAAGGATTTTTGATGTTCTAGACGAAAATCAAATCACACCCAAAACCATCACCTGATCCTTCCCAACCCCCAAAATCGATCAAGACTTCAAAATAGATACTTGACATGTACTAGAAAAAGATACTCCTAATCAAGATCTATCATTATAGATATAGATGAGTCATTTTGGAGCATCCTGAAGGATTTTTGATGTTCTAGACGAAAATCAAATCACACCCAAAACCATCACCTGATCCTTCCCAACCCCCAAAATCGATCAAGACTTCAAAATAGATACTTGACATGTACTAGAAAAAGATACTCCTAATCAAGATCTATCATTATAGATATAGATGAGTCATTTTGGAGCATCCTGAAGGATTTTTGATGTTCTAGACGAAAATCAAATCACACCCAAAACCATCACCTGATCCTTCCCAACCCCCAAAATCGATCAAGACTTCAAAATAGATACTTGACATGTACTAGAAAAAGATACTCCTAATCAAGATCTATCATTATAGATATAGATGAGTCATTTTGGAGCATCCTGAAGGATTTTTGATGTTCTAGACGAAAATCAAATCACACCCAAAACCATCACCTGATCCTTCCCAACCCCCAAAATCGATCAAGACTTCAAAATAGATACTTGACATGTACTAGAAAAAGATACTCCTAATCAAGATCTATCATTATAGATATAGATGAGTCATTTTGGAGCATCCTGAAGGATTTTTGATGTTCTAGACGAAAATCAAATCACACCCAAAACCATCACCTGATCCTTCCCAACCCCCAAAATCGATCAAGACTTCAAAATAGATACTTGACATGTACTAGAAAAAGATACTCCTAATCAAGATCTATCATTATAGATATAGATGAGTCATTTTGGAGCATCCTGAAGGATTTTTGATGTTCTAGACGAAAATCAAATCACACCCAAAACCATCACCTGATCCTTCCCAACCCCCAAAATCGATCAAGACTTCAAAATAGATACTTGACATGTACTAGAAAAAGATACTCCTAATCAAGATCTATCATTATAAATATAGATGAGTCATTTTGGAGCATCCTGAAGGATTTTTGATGTTCTAGACGAAAATCAAATCACACCCAAAACCATCACCTGATCCTTCCCAACCCCCAAAATCGATCAAGACTTCAAAATAGATACTTGACATGTACTAGAAAAAGATACTCCTAATCAAGATCTATCATTATAGATATAGATGAGTCATTTTGGAGCATCCTGAAGGATTTTTGATGTTCTAGACGAAAATCAAATCACACCCAAAACCATCACCTGATCCTTCCCAACCCCCAAAATCGATCAAGACTTCAAAATAGATACTTGACATGTACTAGAAAAAGATACTCCTAATCAAGATCTATCATTATAGATATAGATGAGTCATTTTGGAGCATCCTGGAGGATTTTTGATGTTCTAGACGAAAATCAAATCACACCCAAAACCATCACCTAATCCTTCCCAACCCCCAAAATCGATCAAGACTTCAAAATAGATACTTGACATGTACTAGAAAAAGATACTCCTAATCAAGATCTATCATTATAGATATAGATGAGTCATTTTGGAGCATCCTGAAGGATTTTTGATGTTCTAGACGAAAATCAAATCACACCCAAAACCATCACCTGATCCTTCCCAACCCCCAAAATCGATCAAGACTTCAAAATAGATACTTGACATGTACTAGAAAAAGATACTCCTAATCAAGATCTATCATTATAGATATAGATGAGTCATTTTGGAGCATCCTGAAGGATTTTTGATGTTCTAGACGAAAATCAAATCACACCCAAAACCATCACCTGATCCTTCCCAACCCCCAAAATCGATCAAGACTTCAAAATAGATACTTGACATGTACTAGAAAAAGATACTCCTAATCAAGATCTATCATTATAGATATAGATGAGTCATTTTGGAGCATCCTGAAGGATTTTTGATGTTCTAGACGAAAATCAAATCACACCCAAAACCATCACCTGATCCTTCCCAACCCCCAAAATCGATCAAGACTTCAAAATAGATACTTGACATGTACTAGAAAAAGATACTCCTAATCAAGATCTATCATTATAGATATAGATGAGTCATTTTGGAGCATCCTGAAGGATTTTTGATGTTCTAGACGAAAATCAAATCACACCCAAAACCATCACCTGATCCTTCACAACCCCCAAAATCGATCAAGACTTCAAAATAGATACTTGACATGTACAAGAAAAAGATACTCCTAATCAAGATCTATCATTATAGATATAGATGAGTCATTTTGGAGCATCCTGAAGGATTTTTGATGTTCTAGACGAAAATCAAATGACACCCAAAACCATCACCTGATCCTTCCCAACCCCCAAAATCGATCAAGACTTCAAATAGATACTTGACATGTACTAGAAAAAGATACTCCTAATCAAGATCTATCATTATAGATATAGATGAGTCATTTTGGAGCATCCTGAAGGATTTTTGATGTTCTAGACGAAAATCAAATCACACCCAAAACCATCACCTCATCCTTCCCAACCCCCAAAATCGATCAAGACTTCAAAATAGATACTTGACATGTACTAGAAAAAGATACTCCTAATCAAGATCTATCATTATAGATATAGATGAGTCATTTTGGAGCATCCTGAAGGATTTTTGATGTTCTAGACGAAAATCAAATCACACCCAAAACCATCACCTTATCCTTCCCAACCCCCAAAATCGATCAAGACTTCAAAATAGATACTTGACATGTACTAGAAAAAGATACTCCTAATCAAGATCTATCATTATAGATATAGATGAGTCATTTTGGAGCATCCTGAAGGATTTTTGATGTTCTAGACGAAAATCAAATCACACCCAAAACCATCACCTGATCCTTCCCAACCCCCAAAATCGATCAAGACTTCAAAATAGATACTTGACATGTACTAGAAAAAGATACTCCTAATCAAGATCTATCATTATAGATATAGATGAGTCATTTTGGAGCATCCTGAAGGATTTTTGATGTTCTAGACGAAAATCAAATCACACCCAAAACCATCACCTGATCCTTCCCAACCCCCAAAATCGATCAAGACTTCAAAATAGATACTTGACATGTACTAGAAAAAGATACTCCTAATCAAGATCTATCATTATAGATATAGATGAGTCATTTTGGAGCATCCTGAAGGATTTTTGATGTTCTAGACGAAAATCAAATCACACCCAAAACCATCACCTGATCCTTCCCAACCCCCAAAATCGATCAAGACTTCAAAATAGATACTTGACATGTACTAGAAAAAGATACTCCTAATCAAGATCTATCATTATAGATATAGATGAGTCATTTTGGAGCATCCTGAAGGATTTTTGATGTTCTAGACGAAAATCAAATCACACCCAAAACCATCACCTGATCCTTCCCAACCCCCAAAATCGATCAAGACTTCAAAATAGATACTTGACATGTACTAGAAAAAGATACTCCTAATCAAGATCTATCATTATAGATATAGATGAGTCATTTTGGAGCATCCTGAAGGATTTTTGATGTTCTAGACGAAAATCAAATCACACCCAAAACCATCACCTGATCCTTCCCAACCCCCAAAATCGATCAAGACTTCAAAATAGATACTTGACATGTACTAGAAAAAGATACTCCTAATCAAGATCTATCATTATAGATATAGATGAGTCATTTTGGAGCATCCTGAAGGATTTTTGATGTTCTAGACGAAAATCAAATCACACCCAAAACCATCACCTGATCCTTCCCAACCCCCAAAATCGATCAAGACTTCAAAATAGATACTTGACATGTACTAGAAAAAGATACTCCTAATCAAGATCTATCATTATAGATATAGATGAGTCATTTTGGAGCATCCTGAAGGATTTTTGATGTTCTAGACGAAAATCAAATCACACCCAAAACCATCACCTGATCCTTCCCAACCCCCAAAATCGATCAAGACTTCAAAATAGATACTTGACATGTACTAGAAAAAGATACTCCTAATCAAGATCTATCATTATAGATATAGATGAGTCAGTTTGGAGCATCCTGAAGGATTTTTGATGTTCTAGACGAAAATCAAATCACACCCAAAACCATCACCTGATCCTTCCCAACCCCCAAAATCGATCAAGACTTCAAAATAGATACTTGACATGTACAAGAAAAAGATACTCCTAATCAAGATCTATCATTATAGATATAGATGAGTCATTTTGGAGCATCCTGAAGGATTTTTGATGTTCTAGACGAAAATCAAATCACACCCAAAACCATCACCTGATCCTTCCCAACCCCCAAAATCGATCAAGACTTCAAAATAGATACTTGACATGTACTAGAAAAAGATACTCCTAATCAAGATCTATCATTATAGATATAGATGAGTCATTTTGGAGCATCCTGAAGGATTTTTGATGTTCTAGACGAAAATCAAATCACACCCAAAACCATCACCTGATCCTTCCCAACCCCCAAAATCGATCAAGACTTCAAAATAGATACTTGACATGTACTAGAAAAAGATACTCCTAATCAAGATCTATCATTATAGATATAGATGAGTCATTTTGGAGCATCCTGAAGGATTTTTGATGTTCTAGACGAAAATCAAATCACACCCAAAACCATCACCTGATCCTTCCCAACCCCCAAAATCGATCAAGACTTCAAAATAGATACTTGACATGTACTAGAAAAAGATACTCCTAATCAAGATCTATCATTATAGATAACGATGAGTCATTTTGGAGCATCCTGAAGGATTTTTGATGTTCTAGACGAAAATCAAATCACACCCAAAACCATCACCTGATCCTTCCCAACCCCCAAAATCGATCAAGACTTCAAAATAGATACTTGACATGTACTAGAAAAAGATACTCCTAATCAAGATCTATCATTATAGATATAGATGAGTCATTTTGGAGCATCCTGAAGGATTTTTGGTGTTCTAGACGAAAATCAAATCACACCCAAAACCATCACCTGATCCTTCCCAACCCCCAAAATCGATCAAGACTTCAAAATAGATACTTGACATGTACTAGAAAAAGATACTCCTAATCAAGATCTATCATTATAGATATAGATGAGTCATTTTGGAGCATCCTGAAGGATTTTTGATGTTCTAGACGAAAATCAAATCACACCCAAAACCATCACCTGATCCTTCCCAACTTCCAAAATTGATCAAGACTTCAAAAAAGATACTTGACATGTATTAGAAAAAGATACTCCTAATCAAGATCTATCATTATAGATATAGATGAATCATTTTGGAGCATCCTGAAGGATTTTTGATGTTGTAGACGAAAATCAAATCACACCCAAAACCATCACCTGATCCTTCCCAACCCCCAAAATCGATCAAGACTTCAAAATAGATACTTGACATGTACTAGAAAAAGATACTCCTAATCAAGATCTATCATTATAGATATAGATGAGTCATTTTGGAGCATCCTGAAGGATTTTTGATGTTCTAGACGAAAATCAAATCACACCCAAAACCATCACCTGATCCTTCCCAACCCCCAAAATCGATCAAGACTTCAAAATAGATACTTGACATGTACTAGAAAAAGATACTCCTAATCAAGATCTATCATTATAGATATAGATGAGTCATTTTGGAGCATCCTGAAGGATTTTTGATGTTCTAGACGAAAATCAAATCACACCCAAAACCATCACCTGATCCTTCCCAACCCCCAAAATCGATCAAGACTTCAAAATAGATACTTGACATGTACTAGAAAAAGATACTCCTAATCAAGATCTATCATTATAGATATAGATAAGTCATTTTGGAGCATCCTGAAGGATTTTTGATGTTCTAGACGAAAATCAAATCACACCCAAAACCATCACCTGATCCTTCCCAACCCCCGAAATCGATCAAGACTTCAAAATAGATACTTGACATGTACTAGAAAAAGATACTCCTAATCAAGATCTATCATTATAGATATAGATGAGTCATTTTGGAACATCCTGAAGGATTTTTGATGTTCTAGACGAAAATCAAATCACACCCAAAACCATCACCTGATCCTTCCCAACTTCCAAAATTGATCAAGACTTCAAAATAGATACTTGACATGTACTAGAAAAAGATACTCCTAATCAAGATCTATCATTATAGATATAGATGAATCATTTTGGAGCATCCTGAAGGATTTTTGATGTTCTAGACGAAAATCAAATCACACCCAAAACCATCACCTGATCCTTCCCAACCCCCAAAATCGATCAAGACTTCAAAATAGATACTTGACATGTACTAGAAAAAGATACTCCTAATCAAGATCTATCATTATAGATATAGATGAGTCATTTTGGAGCATCCTGAAGGATTTTTAATGTTCTAGACGAAAATCAAATCACACCCAAAACCATCACCTGATCCTTCCCAACCCCCAAAATCGATCAAGACTTCAAAATAGATACTTGACATGTACTAGAAAAAGATACTCCTAATCAAGATCTATCATTATAGATATAGATGAGTCATTTTGGAGCATCCTGAAGGATTTTTGATGTTCTAGACGAAAATCAAATCACACCCAAAACCATCACCTGATCCTTCCCAACCCCCAAAATCGATCAAGACTTCAAAATAGATACTTGACATGTACTAGAAAAAGATACTCCTAATCAAGATCTATCATTATAGATATAGATGAGTCATTTTGGAGCATCCTGAAGGATTTTTGATGTTCTAGACGAAAATCAAATCACACCCAAAACCATCACCTGATCCTTCCCAACCCCCAAAATCGATCAAGACTTCAAAATAGATACTTGACATGTACTAGAAAAAGATACTCTTAATCAAGATCTATATGTATAGATATAGATGAGTCATTTTGGAGCATCCTGAAGGATTTTTGATGTTCTAGACGAAAATCAAATCACACCCAAAACCATCACCTGATCCTTCCCAACCCCCAAAATCGATCAAGACTTCAAAATAGATACTTGACATGTACTAGAAAAAGATACTCCTAATCAAAACCATCACCTGATCCTTCCCAACCCCCAAAATCGATCAAGACTAGAAAAAGATACTCCTAATCAAGATCTATCATTATAGATATAGATGAGTCATTTTGGAGCATCCTGAAGGATTTTTGATGTTCTAGACGAAAATCAAATGACACCCAAAACCATCACCTGATCCTTCCCAACCCCCAAAATCGATCAAGACTTCAAAATAGATACTTGACATGTACTAGAAAAAGATACTCCTAATCAAGATCTATCATTATAGATATAGATGAGTCATTTTGGAGCATCCTGAAGGATTTTTGATGTTCTAGACGAAAATCAAATCACACCCAAAACCATCACCTGATCCTTCCCAACCCCCAAAATCGATCAAGACTTCAAAATAGATACTTGACATGTACTAGAAAAAGATACTCCTAATCAAGATCTATCATTATAGATATAGATGAGTCATTTTGGAGCATCCTGAAGGATTTTTGATGTTCTAGACGAAAATCAAATGACACCCAAAACCATCACCTGATCCTTCCCAACCCCCAAAATCGATCAAGACTTCAAAATAGATACTTGACATGTACTAGAAAAAGATACTCCTAATCAAGATCTATCATTATAGATATAGATGAGTCATTTTGGAGCATCCTGAAGGATTTTTGATGTTCTAGACGAAAATCAAATCACACCCAAAACCATCACCTGATCCTTCCCAACCCCCAAAATCGATCAAGACTTCAAAATAGATACTTGACATGTACTAGAAAAAGATACTCCTAATCAAGATCTATCATTATAGATATAGATGAGTCATTTTGGAGCATCCTGAAGGATTTTTGATGTTCTAGACGAAAATCAAATCACACCCAAAACCATCACCTGATCCTTCCCAACCCCCAAAATCGATCAAGACTTCAAAATAGATACTTGACATGTACTAGAAAAAGATACTCCTAATCAAGATCTATCATTATAGATATAGATGAGTCATTTTGGAGCATCCTGAAGGATTTTTGATGTTCTAGACGAAAATCAAATCACACCCAAAACCATCACCTGATCCTTCCCAACCCCCAAAATCGATCAAGACTTCAAAATAGATACTTGACATGTACTAGAAAAAGATACTCCTAATCAAGATCTATCATTATAGATATAGATGAGTCATTTTGGAGCATCCTGAAGGATTTTTGATGTTCTAGACGAAAATCAAATCACACCCAAAACCATCACCTGATTCTTGCCAACCCCCAAAATCGATCAAGACTTCAAAATAGATACTTGACATGTACTAGAAAAAGATACTCCTAATCAAGATCTATCATTATAGATATAGATGAGTCATTTTGGAGCATCCTGAAGGATTTTTGATGTTCTAGACGAAAATCAAATCACACCCAAAACCATCACCTGATCCTTCCCAACCCCCAAAATCGATCAAGACTTCAAAATAGATACTTGACATGTACTAGAAAAAGATACTCCTAATCAAGATCTATCATTATAGATATAGATGAGTCATTTTGGAGCATCCTGAAGGATTTTTGATGTTCTAGACGAAAATCAAATCACACCCAAAACCATCACCTCATCCTTCCCAACCCCCAAAATCGATCAAGACTTCAAAATAGATACTTGACATGTACTAGAAAAAGATACTCCTAATCAAGATCTATCATTATAGATATAGATGAGTCATTTTGGAGCATCCTGAAGGATTTTTGATGTTCTAGACGAAAATCAAATCACACCCAAAACCATCACCTGATCCTTCCCAACCCCCAAAATCGATCAAGACTTCAAAATAGATACTTGACATGTACTAGAAAAAGATACTCCTAATCAAGATCTATCATTATAGATATAGATGAGTCATTTTGGAGCATCCTGAAGGATTTTTGATGTTCTAGACGAAAATCAAATCACACCCAAAACCATCACCTGATCCTTCCCAACCCCCAAAATCGATCAAGACTTCAAAATAGATACTTGACATGTACTAGAAAAAGATACTCCTAATCAAGATCTATCATTATAGATATAGATGAGTCATTTTGGAGCATCCTGAAGGATTTTTGATGTTCTAGACGAAAATCAAATCACACCCAAAACCATCACCTGATCCTTCCCAACCCCCAAAATCGATCAAGACTTCAAAATAGATACTTGACATGTACTAGAAAAAGATACTCCTAATCAAGATCTATCATTATAGATATAGATGAGTCATTTTGGAGCATCCTGAAGGATTTTTGATGTTCTAGACGAAAATCAAATCACACCCAAAACCATCACCTGATCCTTCCCAACCCCCAAAATCGATCAAGACTTCAAAATAGATACTTGACATGTACTAGAAAAAGATACTCCTAATCAAGATCTATCATTATAGATATAAATGAGTCATTTTGGAGCATCCTGAAGGATTTTTGATGTTCTAGACGAAAATCAAATCACACCCAAAACCATCACCTGATCCTTCCCAACCCCCAAAATCGATCAAGACTTCAAAATAGATACTTGACATGTACTAGAAAAAGATACTCCTAATCAAGATCTATCATTATAGATATAGATGAGTCATTTTGGAGCATCCTGAAGGATTTTTGATGTTCTAGACGAAAATCAAATCACACCCAAAACCATCACCTGATCCTTCCCAACCCCCAAAATCGATCAAGACTTCAAAATAGATACTTGACATGTACTAGAAAAAGATACTCCTAATCAAGATCTATCATTATAGATATAAATGAGTCATTTTGGAGCATCCTGAAGGATTTTTGATGTTCTAGACGAAAATCAAATCACACCCAAAACCATCACCTGATCCTTCCCAACCCCCAAAATCGATCAAGACTTCAAAATAGATACTTGACATGTACTAGAAAAAGATACTCCTAATCAAGATCTATCATTATAGATATAGATGAGTCATTTTGGAGCATCCTGAAGGATTTTTGATGTTCTAGACGAAAATCAAATCACACCCAAAACCATCACCTGATCCTTCCCAACCCCCAAAATCGATCAAGACTTCAAAATAGATACTTGACATGTACTAGAAAAAGATACTCCTAATCAAGATCTATCATTATAGATATAGATGAGTCATTTTGGAGCATCCTGAAGGATTTTTGATGTTCTAGACGAAAATCAAATCACACCCAAAACCATCACCTGATCCTTCCCAACCCCCAAAATCGATCAAGACTTCAAAATAGATACTTGACATGTACTAGAAAAAGATACTCCTAATCAAGATCTATCATTATAGATATAGATGAATCATTTTGGAGCATCCTGAAGGATTTTTGATGTTCTAGACGAAAATCAAATCACACCCAAAACCATCACCTGATCCTTCCCAACCCCCAAAATCGATCAAGACTTCAAAATAGATACTTGACATGTACTAGAAAAAGATACTCCTAATCAAGATCTATCATTATAGATATAGATGAGTCATTTTGGAGCATGCTGAAGGATTTTTGATGTTCTAGACGAAAATCAAATCACACCCAAAACCATCACCTGATCCTTCCCAACCCCCAAAATCGATCAAGACTTCAAAATACATTCTTGAAATGTACTAGAAAAAGATACTCCTAATCAAGATCTATCATTATAGATATAGATGAGTCATTTTTGAGCATCCTGAAGGATTTTTGATGTTCTAGACGAAAATCAAATCACACCCAAAACCATCACCTGATCCTTCCCAACCCCCAAAATCGATCAAGACTTCAAAATAGATACTTGACATGTACTAGAAAAAGATACTCCTAATCAAGATCTATCATTATAGATATAGATGAGTCATTTTGGAGCATCCTGAAGGATTTTTGATGTTCTAGACGAAAATCAAATCACACCCAAAACCATCACCTGATCCTTCCCAACCCCCAAAATCGATCAAGACTTCAAAATAGATACTTGACGTGTACTAGAAAAAGATACTCCTAATCAAGATCTATCATTATAGATATAGATGAGTCATTTTGGAGCATCCTGAAGGATTTTTGATGTTCTAGACGAAAATCAAATCACACCCAAAACCATCACCTGATCCTTCCCAACCCCCAAAATCGATCAAGACTTCAAAATAGATACTTGACATGTACTAGAAAAAGATACTCCTAATCAAGATCTATCATTATAGATATAGATGAGTCATTTTGGAGCATCCTGAAGGATTTTTGATGTTCTAGACGAAAATCAAATCACACCCAAAACCATCACCTGATCCTTCCCAACCCCCAAATTCGATCAAGACTTCAAAATAGATACTTGACATGTACTAGAAAAAGATACTCCTAATCAAGATCTATCATTATAGATATAGATGAGTCATTTTGGAGCATCCTGAAGGATTTTTGATGTTCTAGACGAAAATCAAATCATAGCTAAAACCATCACCTGATCCTTCCCAACCCCCAAAATCGATCAAGACTTCAAAATAGATATTTGACATGTACTAGAAAAAGATACTCCTAATCAAGATCTATCATTATAGATATAGATGAGTCATTTTGGAGCATCCTGAAGGATTTTTGATGTTCTAGACGAAAATCAAATCACACCCAAAACCATCACCTGATCCTTCCCAACCCCCAAAATCGATCAAGACTTCAAAATAGATACTTGACATGTACTAGAAAAAGATACTCCTAATCAAGATCTATCATTATAGATATAGATGAGTCATTTTGGAGCATCCTGAAGGATTTTTGATGTTCTAGACGAAAATCAAATCACACCCAAAACCATCACCTGATCCTTCCCAACCCCCAAAATCGATCAAGACTTCAAAATAGATACTTGACATGTACTAGAAAAAGATACTCCTAATCAAGATCTATCATTATAGATATAGATGAGTCATTTTGGAGCATCCTGAAGGATTTTTGATGTTCTAGACGAAAATCAAATCACACCCAAAACCATCACCTGATCCTTCCCAACCCCCAAAATCGATCAAGACTTCAAAATAGATACTTGACATGTACTAGAAAAAGATACTCCCAATCAAGATCTATCATTATAGATATAGATGAGTCATTTTGGAGCATCCTGAAGGATTTTTGATGTTCTAGACGAAAATCAAATCACACCCAAAACCATCACCTGATCCTTCCCAACCCCCAAAATCGATCAAGACTTCAAAATAGATACTTGACATGTACTAGAAAAAGATACTCCTAATCAAGATCTATCATTATAGATATAGATGAGTCATTTTGGAGCATCCTGAAGGATTTTTGATGTTCTAGACGAAAATCAAATCACACCCAAAACCATCACCTGATCCTTCCCAACCCCCAAAATCGATCAAGACTTCAAAATAGATACTTGACATGTACTAGAAAAAGATACTCCTAATCAAGATCTATCATTATAGATATAGATGAGTCATTTTGGAGCATCCTGAAGGATTTTTGATGTTCTAGACGAAAATCAAATCACACCCAAAACCATCACCTGATCCTTCCCAACCCCCAAAATCGATCAAGACTTCAAAATAGATACTTGACATGTACTAGAAAAAGATACTCCTAATCAAGATCTATCATTATAGATATAGATGAGTCATTTTGGAGCATCCTGAAGGATTTTTGATGTTCTAGACGAAAATCAAATGACACCCAAAACCATCACCTGATCCTTCCCAACCCCCAAAATCGATCAAGACTTCAAAATAGATACTTGACATGTACTAGAAAAAGATACTCCTAATCAAGATCTATCATTATAGATATAGATGAGTCATTTTGGAGCATCCTGAAGGATTTTTGATGTTCTAGACGAAAATCAAATGACACCCAAAACCATCACCTGATCCTTCCCAACCCCCAAAATCGATCAAGACTTCAAAATAGATACTTGACATGTACTAGAAAAAGATACTCCTAATCAAGATCTATCATTATAGATATAGATGAGTCATTTTGGAGCATCCTGAAGGATTTTTGATGTTCTAGACGAAAATCAAATCATAGCCAAAACCATCACCTGATCCTTCCCAACCCCCAAAATCGATCAAGACTTCAAAATAGATACTTGACATGTACTAGAAAAAGATACTCCTAATCAAGATCTATCATTATAGATATAGATGAGTCATTTTGGAGCATCCTGAAGGATTTTTGATGTTCTAGACGAAAATCAAATCACACCCAAAACCATCACCTGATCCTTCCCAACCCCCAAAATCGATCAAGACTTCAAAATAGATACTTGACATGTACTAGAAAAAGATACTCCTAATCAAGATCTATCATTATAGATATAGATGAGTCATTTTGGAGCATCCTGAAGGATTTTTGATGTTCTAGACGAAAATCAAATCACACCCAAAACCATCACCTGATCCTTCCCAACCCCCAAAATCGATCAAGACTTCAAAATAGATACTTGACATGTACTAGAAAAAGATACTCCTAATCAAGATCTATCATTATAGATATAGATGAGTCATTTTGGAGCATCCTGAAGGATTTTTGATGTTCTAGACGAAAATCAAATCACACCCAAAACCATCACCTGATCCTTCCCAACCCCCAAAATCGATCAAGACTTCAAAATAGATACTTGACATGTACTAGAAAAAGATACTCCCAATCAAGATCTATCATTATAGATATAGATGAGTCATTTTGGAGCATCCTGAAGGATTTTTGATGTTCTAGACGAAAATCAAATCACACCCAAAACCATCACCTGATCCTTCCCAACCCCCAAAATCGATCAAGACTTCAAAATAGATACTTGACATGTACTAGAAAAAGATACTCCTAATCAAGATCTATCATTATAGATATAGATGAGTCATTTTGGAGCATCCTGAAGGATTTTTGATGTTCTAGACGAAAATCAAATCACACCCAAAACCATCACCTGATCCTTCCCAACCCCCAAAATCGATCAAGACTTCAAAATAGATACTTGACATGTACTAGAAAAAGATACTCCTAATCAAGATCTATCATTATAGATATAGATGAGTCATTTTGGAGCATCCTGAAGGATTTTTGATGTTCTAGACGAAAATCAAATCACACCCAAAACCATCACCTGATCCTTCCCAACCCCCAAAATCGATCAAGACTTCAAAATAGATACTTGACATGTACTAGAAAAAGATACTCCTAATCAAGATCTATCATTATAGATATAGATGAGTCATTTTGGAGCATCCTGAAGGATTTTTGATGTTCTAGACGAAAATCAAATGACACCCAAAACCATCACCTGATCCTTCCCAACCCCCAAAATCGATCAAGACTTCAAAATAGATACTTGACATGTACTAGAAAAAGATACTCCTAATCAAGATCTATCATTATAGATATAGATGAGTCATTTTGGAGCATCCTGAAGGATTTTTGATGTTCTAGACGAAAATCAAATGACACCCAAAACCATCACCTGATCCTTCCCAACCCCCAAAATCGATCAAGACTTCAAAATAGATACTTGACATGTACTAGAAAAAGATACTCCTAATCAAGATCTATCATTATAGATATAGATGAGTCATTTTGGAGCATCCTGAAGGATTTTTGATGTTCTAGACGAAAATCAAATCATAGCCAAAACCATCACCTGATCCTTCCCAACCCCCAAAATCGATCAAGACTTCAAAATAGATACTTGACATGTACTAGAAAAAGATACTCCTAATCAAGATCTATCATTATAGATATAGATGAGTCATTTTGGAGCATCCTGAAGGATTTTTGATGTTCTAGACGAAAATCAAATCACACCCAAAACCATCACCTGATCCTTCCCAACCCCCAAAATCGATCAAGACTTCAAAATAGATACTTGACATGTACTAGAAAAAGATACTCCTAATCAAGATCTATCATTATAGATATAGATGAGTCATTTTGGAGCATCCTGAAGGATTTTTGATGTTCTAGACGAAAATCAAATCACACCCAAAACCATCACCTGATCCTTCCCAACCCCCAAAATCGATCAAGACTTCAAAATAGATACTTGACATGTACTAGAAAAAGATACTCCTAATCAAGATCTATCATTATAGATATAGATGAGTCATTTTGGAGCATCCTGAAGGATTTTTGATGTTCTAGACGAAAATCAAATCACACCCAAAACCATCACCTGATCCTTCCCAACCCCCAAAATCGATCAAGACTTCAAAATAGATACTTGACATGTACTAGAAAAAGATACTCCCAATCAAGATCTATCATTATAGATATAGATGAGTCATTTTGGAGCATCCTGAAGGATTTTTGATGTTCTAGACGAAAATCAAATCACACCCAAAACCATCACCTGATCCTTCCCAACCCCCAAAATCGATCAAGACTTCAAAATAGATACTTGACATGTACTAGAAAAAGATACTCCTAATCAAGATCTATCATTATAGATATAGATGAGTCATTTTGGAGCATCCTGAAGGATTTTTGATGTTCTAGACGAAAATCAAATCACACCCAAAACCATCACCTGATCCTTCCCAACCCCCAAAATCGATCAAGACTTCAAAATAGATACTTGACATGTACTAGAAAAAGATACTCCTAATCAAGATCTATCATTATAGATATAGATGAGTCATTTTGGAGCATCCTGAAGGATTTTTGATGTTCTAGACGAAAATCAAATCACACCCAAAACCATCACCTGATCCTTCCCAACCCCCAAAATCGATCAAGACTTCAAAATAGATACTTGACATGTACTAGAAAAAGATACTCCTAATCAAGATCTATCATTATAGATATAGATGAGTCATTTTGGAGCATCCTGAAGGATTTTTGATGTTCTAGACGAAAATCAAATGACACCCAAAACCATCACCTGATCCTTCCCAACCCCCAAAATCGATCAAGACTTCAAAATAGATACTTGACATGTACTAGAAAAAGATACTCCTAATCAAGATCTATCATTATAGATATAGATGAGTCATTTTGGAGCATCCTGAAGGATTTTTGATGTTCTAGACGAAAATCAAATGACACCCAAAACCATCACCTGATCCTTCCCAACCCCCAAAATCGATCAAGACTTCAAAATAGATACTTGACATGTACTAGAAAAAGATACTCCTAATCAAGATCTATCATTATAGATATAGATGAGTCATTTTGGAGCATCCTGAAGGATTTTTGATGTTCTAGACGAAAATCAAATCATAGCCAAAACCATCACCTGATCCTTCCCAACCCCCAAAATCGATCAAGACTTCAAAATAGATACTTGACATGTACTAGAAAAAGATACTCCTAATCAAGATCTATCATTATAGATATAGATGAGTCATTTTGGAGCATCCTGAAGGATTTTTGATGTTCTAGACGAAAATCAAATCACACCCAAAACCATCACCTGATCCTTCCCAACCCCCAAAATCGATCAAGACTTCAAAAAAAATACTTGACATGTACTAGAAAAAGATACTCCTAATCAAGATCTATCATTATAGATATAGATGAGTCATTTTGGAGCATCCTGAAGGATTTTTGATGTTCTAGACGAAAATCAAATCACACCCAAAACCATCACCTGATCCTTCCCAACCCCCAAAATCGATCAAGACTTCAAAATAGATACTTGACATGTACTAGAAAAAGATACTCCTAATCAAGATCTATCATTATAGATATAGATGAGTCATTTTGGAGCATCCTGAAGGATTTTTGATGTTCTAGACGAAAATCAAATCACACCCAAAACCATCACCTGATCCTTCCCAACCCCCAAAATCGATCAAGACTTCAAAATAGATACTTGACATGTACTAAAAAAAGATACTCCTAATCAAGATCTATCATTATAGATATAGATGAGTCATTTTGGAGCATCCTGAAGGATTTTTGATGTTCTAGACGAAAATCAAATCACACCCAAAACCATCACCTGATCCTTCCCAACCCCCAAAATCGATCAAGACTTCAAAATAGATACTTGACATGTACTAGAAAAAGATACTCCTAATCAAGATCTATCATTATAGATATAGATGAGTCATTTTGGAGCATCCTGAAGGATTTTTGATGTTCTAGACGAAAATCAAATCACACCCAAAACCATCACCTGATCCTTCCCAACCCCCAAAATCGATCAAGACTTCAAAATAGATACTTGACATGTACTAGAAAAAGATACTCCTAATCAAGATCTATCATTATAGATATAGATGAGTCATTTTGGAGCATCCTGAAGGATTTTTGATGTTCTAGACGAAAATCAAATCACACCCAAAACCATCACCTGATCCTTCCCAACCCCCAAAATCGATCAAGACTTCAAAATAGATACTTGACATGTACTAGAAAAAGATACTCCTAATCAAGATCTATCATTATAGATATAGATGAGTCATTTTGGAGCATCCTGAAGGATTTTTGATGTTCTAGACGAAAATCAAATCACACCCAAAACCATCACCTGATCCTTCCCAACCCCCAAAATCGATCAAGACTTCAAAATAGATACTTGACATGTACTAGAAAAAGATACTCCTAATCAAGATCTATCATTATAGATATAGATGAGTCATTTTGGAGCATCCTGAAGGATTTTTGATGTTCTAGACGAAAATCAAATGACACCCAAAACCATCACCTGATCCTTCCCAACCCCCAAAATCGATCAAGACTTCAAAATAGATACTTGACATGTACTAGAAAAAGATACTCCTAATCAAGATCTATCATTATAGATATAGATGAGTCATTTTGGAGCATCCTGAAGGATTTTTGATGTTCTAGACGAAAATCAAATCACACCCAAAACCATCACCTGATCCTTCCCAACCCCCAAAATCGATCAAGACTTCAAAATAGATACTTGACATGTACTAGAAAAAGATACTCCTAATCAAGATCTATCATTATAGATATAGATGAGTCATTTTGGAGCATCCTGAAGGATTTTTGATGTTCTAGACGAAAATCAAATGACACCCAAAACCATCACCTGATCCTTCCCAACCCCCAAAATCGATCAAGACTTCAAAATAGATACTTGACATGTACTAGAAAAAGATACTCCTAATCAAGATCTATCATTATAGATATAGATGAGTCATTTTGGAGCATCCTGAAGGATTTTTGATGTTCTAGACTAAAATCAAATCACACCCAAAACCATCACCTGATCCTTCCCAACCCCCAAAATCGATCAAGACTTCAAAATAGATACTTGACATGTACTAGAAAAAGATACTCCTAATCAAGATCTATCATTATAGATATAGATGAGTCATTTTGGAGCATCCTGAAGGATTTTTGATGTTCTAGACGAAAATCAAATCACACCCAAAACCATCACCTGATCCTTCCCAACCCCCAAAATCGATCAAGACTTCAAAATAGATACTTGACATGTACTAGAAAAAGATACTCCTAATCAAGATCTATCATTATAGATATAGATGAGTCATTTTGGAGCATCCTGAAGGATTTTTGATGTTCTAGACGAAAATCAAATCACACCCAAAACCATCACCTGATCCTTCCCAACCCCCAAAATCGATCAAGACTTCAAAATAGATACTTGACATGTACTAGAAAAAGATACTCCTAATCAAGATCTATCATTATAGATATAGATGAGTCATTTTGGAGCATCCTGAAGGATTTTTGATGTTCTAGACGAAAATCAAATCACACCCAAAACCATCACCTGATTCTTCCCAACCCCCAAAATCGATCAAGACTTCAAAATAGATACTTGACATGTACTAGAAAAAGATACTCCTAATCAAGATCTATCATTATAGATATAGATGAGTCATTTTGGAGCATCCTGAAGGATTTTTGATGTTCTAGACGAAAATCAAATCACACCCAAAACCATCACCTGATCCTTCCCAACCCCCAAAATCGATCAAGACTTCAAAATAGATACTTGACATGTACTAGAAAAAGATACTCCTAATCAAGATCTATCATTATAGATATAGATGAGTCATTTTGGAGCATCCTGAAGGATTTTTGATGTTCTAGACGAAAATCAAATCACACCCAAAACCATCACCTCATCCTTCCCAACCCCCAAAATCGATCAAGACTTCAAAATAGATACTTGACATGTACTAGAAAAAGATACTCCTAATCAAGATCTATCATTATAGATATAGATGAGTCATTTTGGAGCATCCTGAAGGATTTTTGATGTTCTAGACGAAAATCAAATCACACCCAAAACCATCACCTGATCCTTCCCAACCCCCAAAATCGATCAAGACTTCAAAATAGATACTTGACATGTACTAGAAAAAGATACTCCTAATCAAGATCTATCATTATAGATATAGATGAGTCATTTTGGAGCATCCTGAAGGATTTTTGATGTTCTAGACGAAAATCAAATCACACCCAAAACCATCACCTGATCCTTCCCAACCCCCAAAATCGATCAAGACTTCAAAATAGATACTTGACATGTACTAGAAAAAGATACTCCCAATCAAGATCTATCATTATAGATATAGATGAGTCATTTTGGAGCATCCTGAAGGATTTTTGATGTTCTAGACGAAAATCAAATCACACCCAAAACCATCACCTGATCCTTCCCAACCCCCAAAATCGATCAAGACTTCAAAATAGATACTTGACATGTACTAGAAAAAGATACTCCTAATCAAGATCTATCATTATAGATATAGATGAGTCATTTTGGAGCATCCTGAAGGATTTTTGATGTTCTAGACGAAAATCAAATCACACCCAAAACCATCACCTGATCCTTCCCAACCCCCAAAATCGATCAAGACTTCAAAATAGATACTTGACATGTACTAGAAAAAGATACTCCTAATCAAGATCTATCATTATAGATATAGATGAGTCATTTTGGAGCATCCTGAAGGATTTTTGATGTTCTAGACGAAAATCAAATCACACCCAAAACCATCACCTGATCCTTCCCAACCCCCAAAATCGATCAAGACTTCAAAATAGATACTTGACATGTACTAGAAAAAGATACTCCTAATCAAGATCTATCATTATAGATATAGATGAGTCATTTTGGAGCATCCTGAAGGATTTTTGATGTTCTAGACGAAAATCAAATGACACCCAAAACCATCACCTGATCCTTCCCAACCCCCAAAATCGATCAAGACTTCAAAATAGATACTTGACATGTACTAGAAAAAGATACTCCTAATCAAGATCTATCATTATAGATATAGATGAGTCATTTTGGAGCATCCTGAAGGATTTTTGATGTTCTAGACTAAAATCAAATCACACCCAAAACCATCACCTGATCCTTCCCAACCCCCAAAATCGATCAAGACTTCAAAATAGATACTTGACATGTACTAGAAAAAGATACTCCTAATCAAGATCTATCATTATAGATATAGATGAGTCATTTTGGAGCATCCTGAAGGATTTTTGATGTTCTAGACGAAAATCAAATCACACCCAAAACCATCACCTGATCCTTCCCAACCCCCAAAATCGATCAAGACTTCAAAATAGATACTTGACATGTACTAGAAAAAGATACTCCTAATCAAGATCTATCATTATAGATATAGATGAGTCATTTTGGAGCATCCTGAAGGATTTTTGATGTTCTAGACGAAAATCAAATCACACCCAAAACCATCACCTGATCCTTCCCAACCCCCAAAATCGATCAAGACTTCAAAATAGATACTTGACATGTACTAGAAAAAGATACTCCTAATCAAGATCTATCATTATAGATATAGATGAGTCATTTTGGAGCATCCTGAAGGATTTTTGATGTTCTAGACGAAAATCAAATCACACCCAAAACCATCACCTGATTCTTCCCAACCCCCAAAATCGATCAAGACTTCAAAATAGATACTTGACATGTACTAGAAAAAGATACTCCTAATCAAGATCTATCATTATAGATATAGATGAGTCATTTTGGAGCATCCTGAAGGATTTTTGATGTTCTAGACGAAAATCAAATCACACCCAAAACCATCACCTGATCCTTCCCAACCCCCAAAATCGATCAAGACTTCAAAATAGATACTTGACATGTACTAGAAAAAGATACTCCTAATCAAGATCTATCATTATAGATATAGATGAGTCATTTTGGAGCATCCTGAAGGATTTTTGATGTTCTAGACGAAAATCAAATCACACCCAAAACCATCACCTCATCCTTCCCAACCCCCAAAATCGATCAAGACTTCAAAATAGATACTTGACATGTACTAGAAAAAGATACTCCTAATCAAGATCTATCATTATAGATATAGATGAGTCATTTTGGAGCATCCTGAAGGATTTTTGATGTTCTAGACGAAAATCAAATCACACCCAAAACCATCACCTGATCCTTCCCAACCCCCAAAATCGATCAAGACTTCAAAATAGATACTTGACATGTACTAGAAAAAGATACTCCTAATCAAGATCTATCATTATAGATATAGATGAGTCATTTTGGAGCATCCTGAAGGATTTTTGATGTTCTAGACGAAAATCAAATCACACCCAAAACCATCACCTGATCCTTCCCAACCCCCAAAATCGATCAAGACTTCAAAATAGATACTTGACATGTACTAGAAAAAGATACTCCTAATCAAGATCTATCATTATAGATATAGATGAGTCATTTTGGAGCATCCTGAAGGATTTTTGATGTTCTAGACGAAAATCAAATCACACCCAAAACCATCACCTGATCCTTCCCAACCCCCAAAATCGATCAAGACTTCAAAATAGATACTTGACATGTACTAGAAAAAGATACTCCTAATCAAGATCTATCATTATAGATATAAATGAGTCATTTTGGAGCATCCTGAAGGATTTTTGATGTTCTTGACGAAAATCAAATCACACCCAAAACCATCATCTGATCCTTCCCAACCCCCAAAATCGATCAAGACTTCAAAATAGATACTTGACATGTACTAGAAAAAGATACTCCTAATCAAGATCTATCATTATAGATATAGATGAGTCATTTTGGAGCATCCTGAAGGATTTTTGATGTTCTAGACGAAAATCAAATCACACCCAAAACCATCACCTGATCCTTCCCAACCCCCAAAATCGATCAAGACTTCAAAATAGATACTTGACATGTAATAGAAAAAGATACTCCTAATCAAGATCTATCATTATAGATATAAATGAGTCATTTTGGAGCATCCTGAAGGATTTTTGATGTTCTAGACGAAAATCAAATCACACCCAAAACCATCACCTGATCCTTCCCAACCCCCAAAATCGATCAAGACTTCAAAATAGATACTTGACATGTACTAGAAAAAGATACTCCTAATCAAGATCTATCATTATAGATATAGATGAGTCATTTTGGAGCATCCTGAAGGATTTTTGATGTTCTAGACGAAAATCAAATCACACCCAAAACCATCACCTGATCCTTCCCAACCCCCAAAATCGATCAAGACTTCAAAATAGATACTTGACATGTACTAGAAAAAGATACTCCTAATCAAGATCTATCATTATAGATATAGATGAGTCATTTTGGAGCATCCTGAAGGATTTTTGATGTTCTAGACGAAAATCAAATCACACCCAAAACCATCACCTGATCCTTCCCAACCCCCAAAATCGATCAAGACTTCAAAATAGATACTTGACATGTACTAGAAAAAGATACTCCTAATCAAGATCTATCATTATAGATATAGATGAGTCATTTTGGAGCATCCTGAAGGATTTTTGATGTTCTAGACGAAAATCAAATCACACCCAAAACCATCACCTGATCCTTCCCAACCCCCAAAATCGATCAAGACTTCAAAATAGATACTTGACATGTACTAGAAAAAGATACTCCTAATCAAGATCTATCATTATAGATATAGATGAGTCATTTTGGAGCATGCTGAAGGATTTTTGATGTTCTAGACGAAAATCAAATCACACCCAAAACCATCACCTGATCCTTCCCAACCCCCAAAATCGATCAAGACTTCAAAATACATACTTGACATGTACTAGAAAAAGATACTCCTAATCAAGATCTATTATTATAGATATAGATGAGTCATTTTGGAGCATCCTGAAGGATTTTTGATGTTCTAGACGAAAATCAAATCACACCCAAAACCATCACCTGATCCTTCCCAACCCCCAAAATCGATCAAGACTTCAAAATAGATACTTGACATGTACTAGAAAAAGATACTCCTAATCAAGATCTATCATTATAGATATAGATGAGTCATTTTGGAGCATCCTGAAGGATTTTTGATGTTCTAGACGAAAATCAAATCACACCCAAAACCATCACCTGATCCTTCCCAACCCCCAAAATCGATCAAGACTTCAAAATAGATACTTGACATGTACTAGAAAAAGATACTCCTAATCAAGATCTATCATTATAGATATAGATGAGTCATTTTGGAGCATCCTGAAGGATTTTTGATGTTCTAGACGAAAATCAAATCACACCCAAAACCATCACCTGATCCTTCCCAACCCCCAAAATCGATCAAGACTTCAAAATAGATACTTGACATGTACTAGAAAAAGATACTCCTAATCAAGATCTATCATTATAGATATAGATGAGTCATTTTGGAGCATCCTGAAGGATTTTTGATGTTCTAGACGAAAATCAAATCACACCCAAAACCATCACCTGATCCTTCCCAACCCCCAAAATCGATCAAGACTTCAAAATAGATACTTGACATGTACTAGAAAAAGATACTCCTAATCAAGATCTATCATTATAGATATAGATGAGTCATTTTGGAGCATCCTGAAGGATTTTTGATGTTCTAGACGAAAATCAAATCACAGCCAAAACCATCACCTGATCCTTCCCAACCCCCAAAATCGATCAAGACTTCAAAATAGATATTTGACATGTACTAGAAAAAGATACTCCTAATCAAGATCTATCATTATAGATATAGATGAGTCATTTTGGAGCATCCTGAAGGATTTTTGATGTTCTAGACGAAAATCAAATCACACCCAAAACCATCACCTGATCCTTCCCAACCCCCAAAATCGATCAAGACTTCAAAATAGATACTTGACATGTACTAGAAAAAGATACTCCTAATCAAGATCTATCATTATAGATATAGATGAGTCATTTTGGAGCATCCTGAAGGATTTTTGATGTTCTAGACGAAAATCAAATCACACCCAAAACCATCACCTGATCCTTCCCAACCCCCAAAATCGATCAAGACTTCAAAATAGATACTTGACATGTACTAGAAAAAGATACTCCTAATCAAGATCTATCATTATAGATATAGATGAGTCATTTTGGAGCATCCTGAAGGATTTTTGATGTTCTAGACGAAAATCAAATCACACCCAAAACCATCACCTGATCCTTCCCAACCCCCAAAATCGATCAAGACTTCAAAATAGATACTTGACATGTACTAGAAAAAGATACTCCTAATCAAGATCTATCATTATAGATATAGATGAGTCATTTTGGAGCATCCTGAAGGATTTTTAATGTTCTAGACGAAAATCAAATCACACCCAAAACCATCACCTGATCCTTCCCAACCCCCAAAATCGATCAAGACTTCAAAATAGATACTTGACATGTACTAGAAAAAGATACTCCTAATCAAGATCTATCATTATAGATATAGATGAGTCATTTTGGAGCATCCTGAAGGATTTTTGATGTTCTAGACGAAAATCAAATCACACCCAAAACCATCACCTGATCCTTCCCAACCCCCAAAATCGATCAAGACTTCAAAATAGATACTTGACATGCACTAGAAAAAGATACTCCTAATCAAGATCTATCATTATAGATATAGATGAGTCATTTTGGAGCATCCTGAAGGATTTTTGATGTTCTAGACGAAAATCAAATCACACCCAAAACCATCACCTGATCCTTCCCAACCCCCAAAATCGATCAAGACTTCAAAATAGATACTTGACATGTACTAGAAAAAGATACTCCTAATCAAGATCTATCATTATAGATATAGATGAGTCATTTTGGAGCATCCTGAAGGATTTTTGATGTTCTAGACGAAAATCAAATCACACCCAAAACCATCACCTGATCCTTCCCAACCCCCAAAATCGATCAAGACTTCAAAATAGATACTTGACATGTGCTAGAAAAAGATACTCCTAATCAAGATCTATCATTATAGATATAGATGAGTCATTTTGGAGCATCCTGAAGGATTTTTGATGTTCTAGACGAAAATCAAATCACACCCAAAACCATCACCTGATCCTTCCCAACCCCCAAAATCGATCAAGACTTCAAAATAGATACTTGACATGTACTAGAAAAAGATACTCCTAATCAAGATCTATCATTATAGATATAGATGAGTCATTTTGGAGCATCCTGAAGGATTTTTGATGTTCTAGACGAAAATCAAATCACACCCAAAACCATCACCTGATCCTTCCCAACCCCCAAAATCGATCAAGACTTCAAAATAGATACTTGACATGTACTAGAAAAAGATACTCCTAATCAAGATCTATCATTATAGATATAGATGAGTCATTTTGGAGCATCCTGAAGGATTTTTGATGTTCTAGACGAAAATCAAATCACACCCAAAACCATCACCTGATCCTTCCCAACCCCCAAAATCGATCAAGACTTCAAAATAGATACTTGACATGTACTAGAAAAAGATACTCCTAATCAAGATCTATCATTATAGATATAGATGAGTCATTTTGGAGCATCCTGAAGGATTTTTGATGTTCTAGACGAAAATCAAATCACACCCAAAACCATCACCTGATCCTTCCCAACCCCCAAAATCGATCAAGACTTCAAAATAGATACTTGACATGTACTAGAAAAAGATACTCCTAATCAATATCTATCATTATAGATATAGATGAGTCATTTTGGAGCATCCTGAAGGATTTTTGATGTTCTAGACGAAAATCAAATCACACCCAAAACCATCACCTGATCCTTCCCAACCCCCAAAATCGATCAAGACTTCAAAATAGATACTTGACATGTACTAGAAAAAGATACTCCTAATCAAGATCTATCATTATAGATATAGATGAGTCATTTTGGAGCATCCTGAAGGATTTTTGATGTTCTAGACGAAAATCAAATCACACCCAAAACCATCACCTGATCCTTCCCAACCCCCAAAATCGATCAAGACTTCAAAATAGATACTTGACATGTACTAGAAAAAGATACTCCTAATCAAGATCTATCATTATAGATATAGATGAGTCATTTTGGAGCATCCTGAAGGATTTTTGATGTTCTAGACGAAAATCAAATCACACCCAAAACCATCACCTGATCCTTCCCAACCCCCAAAATCGATCAAGACTTCAAAATAGATACTTGACATGTACTAGAAAAAGATACTCCTAATCAAGATCTATCATTATAGATATAGATGAGTCATTTTGGAGCATCCTGAAGGATTTTTGATGTTCTAGACGAAAATCAAATCACACCCAAAACCATCACCTGATCCTTCCCAACCCTCAAAATCGATCAAGACTTCAAAATAGATACTTGACATGTACTAGAAAAAGATACTCCTAATCAAGATCTATCATTATAGATATAGATGAGTCATTTTGGAGCATCCTGAAGGATTTTTGATGTTCTAGACGAAAATCAAATCACACCCAAAACCATCACCTGATCCTTCCCAACCCCCAAAATCGATCAAGACTTCAAAATAGATACTTGACATGTACTAGAAAAAGATACTCCTAATCAAGATCTATCATTATAGATATAGATGAGTCATTTTGGAGCATCCTGAAGGATTTTTGATGTTCTAGACGAAAATCAAATCACACCCAAAACCATCACCTGATCCTTCCCAACCCCCAAAATCGATCAAGACTTCAAAATAGATACTTGACATGTACTAGAAAAAGATACTCCTAATCAAGATCTATAATTATAGATATAGATGAGTCATTTTGGAGCATCCTGAAGGATTTTTGATGTTCTAGACGAAAATCAAATCACACCCAAAACCATCACCTGATCCTTCCCAACCCCCAAAATCGATCAAGACTTCAAAATAGATACTTGACATGTACTAGAAAAAGATACTCCTAATCAAGATCTATCATTATAGATATAGATGAGTCATTTTGGAGCATCCTGAAGGATTTTTGATGTTCTAGACGAAAATCAAATCACACCCAAAACCATCACCTGATCCTTCCCAACCCCCAAAATCGATCAAGACTTCAAAATAGATACTTTACATGTACTAGAAAAAGATACTCCTAATCAAGATCTATCATTATAGATATAGATGAGTCATTTTGGAGCATCCTGAAGGATTTTTGATGTTCTAGACGAAAATCAAATCACACCCAAAACCATCACCTGATCCTTCCCAACCCCCAAAATCGATCAAGACTTCAAAATTGATACTTGACATGTACTAGAAAAAGATACTCCTAATCAAGATCTATCATTATAGATATAGATGAGTCATTTTGGAGCATCCTGAAGGATTTTTGATGTTCTAGACGAAAATCAAATCACACCCAAAACCATCACCTGATCCTTCCCAACCCCCAAAATCGATCAAGACTTCAAAATAGATACTTGACATGTACTAGAAAAAGATACTCCTAATCAAGATCTATAATTATAGATATAGATGAGTCATTTTGGAGCATCCTGAAGGATTTTTGATGTTCTAGACGAAAATCAAATCACACCCAAAACCATCACCTGATCCTTCCCAACCCCCAAAATCGATCAAGACTTCAAAATAGATACTTGACATGTACTAGAAAAAGATACTCCTAATCAAGATCTATCATTATAGATATAGATGAGTCATTTTGGAGCACCCTGAAGGATTTTTGATGTTCTAGACGAAAATCAAATCACACCCAAAACCATCACCTGATCCTTCCCAACCCCCAAAATCGATCAAGACTTCAAAATAGATACTTGACATGTACTAGAAAAAGATACTCCTAATCAAGATCTATCATTATAGATATAGATGAGTCATTTTGGAGCATCCTGAAGGATTTTTGATGTTCTAGACGAAAATCAAATCACACCCAAAACCATCACCTGATCCTTCCCAACCCCCAAAATCGATCAAGACTTCAAAATAGATACTTGACATGTACTAGAAAAAGATACTCCTAATCAAGATCTATCATTATAGATATAGATGAGTCATTTTGGAGCATCCTGAAGGATTTTTGATGTTCTAGACGAAAATCAAATCACACCCAAAACCATCACCTGATCCTTCCCAACCCCCAAAATCGATCAAGACTTCAAAATAGATACTTGACATGTACTAGAAAAAGATACTCCTAATCAAGATCTATCATTATAGATATAGATGAGTCATTTTGGAGCATCCTGAAGGATTTTTGATGTTCTAGACGAAAATCAAATCACACCCAAAACCATCACCTGATCCTTCCCAACCCCCAAAATCGATCAAGACTTCAAAATAGATACTTGACATGTACTAGAAAAAGATACTCCTAATCAAGATCTATCATTATAGATATAGATGAGTCATTTTGGAGCATCCTGAAGGATTTTTGATGTTCTAGACGAAAATCAAATCACACCCAAAACCATCACCTGATCCTTCCCAACCCCCAAAATCGATCAAGACTTCAAAATAGATACTTGACATGTACTAGAAAAAGATACTCCTAATCAAGATCTATCATTATAGATATAGATGAGTCATTTTGGAGCATCCTGAAGGATTTTTGAGATGTTCTAGACGAAAATCAAATCACACCCAAAACCATCACCTGATCCTTCCCAACCCCCGAAATCGATCAAGACTTCAAAATAGATACTTGACATGTACTAGAAAAAGATACTCCTAATCAAGATCTATCATTATAGATATAGATGAGTCATTTTGGAGCATCCTGAAGGATTTTTGATGTTCTAGACGAAAATCAAATCACACCCAAAACCATCACCTGATCCTTCCCAACCCCCAAAATCGATCAAGACTTCAAAATAAATACTTGACATGTACTAGAAAAAGAGACTCCTAATCAAGATCTATCATTATAGATATAGATGAGTCATTTTGGAGCATCCTGAAGGATTTTTGATGTTCTAGAACAAATCAAATCACACCCAAAACCATCACCTGATCCTTCCCAACCCCCAAAATCGATCAAGACTTCAAAATAGATACTTGACATGTACTAGAAAAAGATACTCCTAATCAAGATCTATCATTATAGATATAGATGAGTCATTTTGAAGCATCCTGAAGGATTTTTGATGTTCTAGACGAAAATCAAATCACACCCAAAACCATCACCTGATCCTTCCCAACCCCCAAAATCGATCAAGACTTCAAAATAGATACTTGACATGTACTAGAAAAAGATACTCCTAATCAAGATCTATCATTATAGATATAGATGAGTCATTTTGGAGCATCCTGAAGGATTTTTGATGTTCTAGACGAAAATCAAATCACACCCAAAACCATCACCTGATCCTTCCCAACCCCCAAAATCGATCAAGACTTCAAAATAGATACTTGACATGTACTAGAAAAAGATACTCCTAATCAAGATCTATCATTATAGATATAGATGAGTCATTTTGGAGCATCCTGAAGGATTTTTGATGTTCTAGACGAAAATCAAATCACACCCAAAACCATCACCTGATCCTTCCCAACCCCCAAAATCGATCAAGACTTCAAAATAGATACTTGACATGTACTAGAAAAAGATACGCCTAATCAAGATCTATCATTATAGATATAGATGAGTCATTTTGGAGCATCCTGAAGGATTTTTGATGTTCTGGACGAAAATCAAATCACACCCAAAACCATCACCTGATCCTTCCCAACCCCCAAAATCGATCAAGACTTCAAAATAGATACTTGACATGTACTAGAAAAAGATACTCCTAATCGAGATCTATCATTATAGATATAGATGAGTCATTTTGGAGCATCCTGAAGGATTTTTGATGTTCTAGACGAAAATCAAATCACACCCAAAACCATCACCTGATCCTTCCCAACCCCCAAAATCGATCAAGACTTCAAAATAGATACTTGACATGTACTAGAAAAAGATACTCCTAATCAAGATCTATCATTATAGATATAGATGAGTCATTTTGGAGCATCCTGAAGGATTTTTGATGTTCTAGACGAAAATCAAATCACACCCAAAACCATCACCTGATCCTTCCCAACCCCCAAAATCGATCAAGACTTCAAAATAGATACTTGACATGTACTAGAAAAAGATACTCCTAATCAAGATCTATCATTATAGATATAGATGAGTCATTTTGGAGCATCCTGAAGGATTTTTGATGTTCTAGACGAAAATCAAATCACACCCAAAACCATCACCTGATCCTTCCCAACCCCCAAAATCGATCAAGACTTCAAAATAGATACTTGACATGTACTAGAAAAAGATACTCCTAATCAAGATCTATCATTATAGATATAGATGAGTCATTTTGGAGCATCCTGAAGGATTTTTGATGTTCTAGACGAAAATCAAATCACACCCAAAACCATCACCTGATCCTTCCCAACCCCCAAAATCGATCAAGACTTCAAAATAGATACTTGACATGTACTAGAAAAAGATACTCCTAATCAAGATCTATCATTATAGATATAGATGAGTCATTTTGGAGCATCCTGAAGGATTTTTGATGTTCTAGACGAAAATCAAATCACACCCAAAACCATCACCTGATCCTTCCCAACCCCCAAAATCGATCAAGACTTCAAAATAGATACTTGACATGTACTAGAAAAAGATACTCCTAATCAAGATCTATCATTATAGATATAGATGAGTCATTTTGGAGCATCCTGAAGGATTTTTGATGTTCTAGACGAAAATCAAATCACACCCAAAACCATCACCTGATCCTTCCCAACCCCCAAAATCGATCAAGACTTCAAAATAGATACTTGACATGTACTAGAAAAAGATACTCCTAATCAAGATCTATCATTATAGATATAGATGAGTCATTTTGGAGCATCCTGAAGGATTTTTGATGTTCTAGACGAAAATCAAATCACACCCAAAACCAAAACCATCACCTGATCCTTCCCAACCCCCAAAATCGATCAAGACTTCAAAATAGATACTTGACATGTACCAGAAAAAGATACTCCTAATCAAGATCTATCATTATAGATATAGATGAGTCATTTTGGAGCATCCTGAAGGATTTTTGATGTTCTAGACGAAAATCAAATCACACCCAAAACCATCACCTGATCCTCCCCAACCCCCAAAATCGATCAAGACTTCAAAATAGATACTTGACATGTACTAGAAAAAGATACTCCTAATCAAGATCTATCATTATAGATATAGATGAGTCATTTTGGAGCATCCTGAAGGATTTTTGATGTTCTAGACGAAAATCAAATCACACCCAAAACCATCACCTGATCCTTCCCAACCCCCAAAATCGATCAAGACTTCAAAATAGATACTTGACATGTACTAGAAAAAGATACTCCTAATCAAGATCTATCATTATAGATATAGATGAGTCATTTTGGAGCATCCTGAAGGATTTTTGATGTTCTAGACGAAAATCAAATCACACCCAAAACCATCACCTGATCCTTCCCAACCCCCAAAATCGATCAAGACTTCAAAATAGATACTTGACATGTACTAGAAAAAGATACTCCTAATCAAGATCTATCATTATAGATATAGATGAGTCATTTTGGAGCATCCTGAAGGATTTTTGATGTTCTAGACGAAAATCAAATCACACCCAAAACCATCACCTGATCCTTCCCAACCCCCAAAATCGATCAAGACTTCAAAATAGATACTTGACATGTACTAGAAAAAGATACTCCTAATCAAGATCTATCATTATAGATATAGATGAGTCATTTTGGAGCATCCTGAAGGATTTTTTATGTTCTAGACGAAAATCAAATCACACCCAAAACCATCACCTGATCCTTCCCAACCCCCAAAATCGATCAAGACTTCAAAATAGATACTTGACATGTACTAGAAAAAGATACTCCTAATCAAGATCTATCATTATAGATATAGATGAGTCATTTTGGAGCATCCTGAAGGATTTTTGATGTTCTAGACGAAAATCAAATCACACCCAAAACCATCACCTGATCCTTCCCAACCCCCAAAATCGATCAAGACTTCAAAATAGATACTTGACATGTACTAGAAAAAGATACTCCTAATCAAGATCTATCATTATAGATATAGATGAGTCATTTTGGAGCATCCTGAAGGATTTTTGATGTTCTAGACGAAAATCAAATCACACCCAAAACCATCACCTGATCCTTCCCAACCCCCAAAATCGATCAAGACTTCAAAATAGATACTTGACATGTACCAGAAAAAGATACTCCTAATCAAGATCTATCATTATAGATATAGATGAGTCATTTTGGAGCATCCTGAAGGATTTTTGATGTTCTAGACGAAAATCAAATCACACCCAAAACCATCACCTGATCCTCCCCAACCCCCAAAATCGATCAAGACTTCAAAATAGATACTTGACATGTACTAGAAAAAGATACTCCTAATCAAGATCTATCATTATAGATATAGATGAGTCATTTTGGAGCATCCTGAAGGATTTTTGATGTTCTAGACGAAAATCAAATCACACCCAAAACCATCACCTGATCCTTCCCAACCCCCAAAATCGATCAAGACTTCAAAATAGATACTTGACATGTACTAGAAAAAGATACTCCTAATCAAGATCTATCATTATAGATATAGATGAGTCATTTTGGAGCATCCTGAAGGATTTTTGATGTTCTAGACGAAAATCAAATCACACCCAAAACCAAAACCATCACCTGATCCTTCCCAACCCCCAAAATCGATCAAGACTTCAAAATAGATACTTGACATGTACCAGAAAAAGATACTCCTAATCAAGATCTATCATTATAGATATAGATGAGTCATTTTGGAGCATCCTGAAGGATTTTTGATGTTCTAGACGAAAATCAAATCACACCCAAAACCATCACCTGATCCTCCCCAACCCCCAAAATCGATCAAGACTTCAAAATAGATACTTGACATGTACTAGAAAAAGATACTCCTAATCAAGATCTATCATTATAGATATAGATGAGTCATTTTGGAGCATCCTGAAGGATTTTTGATGTTCTAGACGAAAATCAAATCACACCCAAAACCATCACCTGATCCTTCCCAACCCCCAAAATCGATCAAGACTTCAAAATAGATACTTGACATGTACTAGAAAAAGATACTCCTAATCAAGATCTATCATTATAGATATAGATGAGTCATTTTGGAGCATCCTGAAGGATTTTTGATGTTCTAGACGAAAATCAAATCACACCCAAAACCATCACCTGATCCTTCCCAACCCCCAAAATCGATCAAGACTTCAAAATAGATACTTGACATGTACTAGAAAAAGATACTCCTAATCAAGATCTATCATTATAGATATAGATGAGTCATTTTGGAGCATCCTGAAGGATTTTTGATGTTCTAGACGAAAATCAAATCACACCCAAAACCATCACCTGATCCTTCCCAACCCCCAAAATCGATCAAGACTTCAAAATAGATACTTGACATGTACTAGAAAAAGATACTCCTAATCAAGATCTATCATTATAGATATAGATGAGTCATTTTGGAGCATCCTGAAGGATTTTTGATGTTCTAGACGAAAATCAAATCACACCCAAAACCATCACCTGATCCTTCCCAACCCCCAAAATCGATCAAGACTTCAAAATAGATACTTGACATGTACTAGAAAAAGATACTCCTAATCAAGATCTATCATTATAGATATAGATGAGTCATTTTGGAGCATCCTGAAGGATTTTTGATGTTCTAGACGAAAATCAAATCACACCCAAAACCATCACCTGATCCTTCCCAACCCCCAAAATCGATCAAGACTTCAAAATAGATACTTGACATGTACTAGAAAAAGATACTCCTAATCAAGATCTATCATTATAGATATAGATGAGTCATTTTGGAGCATCCTGAAGGATTTTTGATGTTCTAGACGAAAATCAAATCACACCCAAAACCATCACCTGATCCTTCCCAACCCCCAAAATCGATCAAGACTTCAAAATAGATACTTGACATGTACCAGAAAAAGATACTCCTAATCAAGATCTATCATTATAGATATAGATGAGTCATTTTGGAGCATCCTGAAGGATTTTTGATGTTCTAGACGAAAATCAAATCACACCCAAAACCATCACCTGATCCTCCCCAACCCCCAAAATCGATCAAGACTTCAAAATAGATACTTGACATGTACTAGAAAAAGATACTCCTAATCAAGATCTATCATTATAGATATAGATGAGTCATTTTGGAGCATCCTGAAGGATTTTTGATGTTCTAGACGAAAATCAAATCACACCCAAAACCATCACCTGATCCTTCCCAACCCCCAAAATCGATCAAGACTTCAAAATAGATACTTGACATGTACTAGAAAAAGATACTCCTAATCAAGATCTATCATTATAGATATAGATGAGTCATTTTGGAGCATCCTGAAGGATTTTTGATGTTCTAGACGAAAATCAAATCACACCCAAAACCATCACCTGATCCTTCCCAACCCCCGAAATCGATCAAGACTTCAAAATAGATACTTGACATGTACTAGAAAAAGATACTTATAATCAAGATCTATCATTATAGATATAGATGAGTCATTTTGGAGCATCCTGAAGGATTTTTGATGTTCTAGACGAAAATCAAATCACACCCAAAACCATCACCTGATCCTTCCCAACCCCCAAAATCGATCAAGACTTCAAAATAGATACTTGACATGTACTAGAAAAAGAGACTCCTAATCAAGATCTATCATTATAGATATAGATGAGTCATTTTGGAGCATCCTGAAGGATTTTTGATGTTCTAGAACAAAATCAAATCACACCCAAAACCATCACCTGATCCTTCCCAACCCCCAAAATCGATCAAGACTTCAAAATAGATACTTGACATGTACTAGAAAAAGATACTCCTAATCAAGATCTATCATTATAGATATAGATGAGTCATTTTGAAGCATCCTGAAGGATTTTTGATGTTCTAGACGAAAATCAAATCACACCCAAAACCATCACCTGATCCTTCCCAACCCCCAAAATCGATCAAGACTTCAAAATAGATACTTGACATGTACTAGAAAAAGATACTCCTAATCAAGATCTATCATTATAGATATAGATGAGTCATTTTGGAGCATCCTGAAGGATTTTTGATGTTCTAGACGAAAATCAAATCACACCCAAAACCATCACCTGATCCTTCCCAACCCCCAAAATCGATCAAGACTTCAAAATAGATACTTGACATGTACTAGAAAAAGATACTCCTAATCAAGATCTATCATTATAGATATAGATGAGTCATTTTGGAGCATCCTGAAGGATTTTTGATGTTCTAGACGAAAATCAAATCACACCCAAAACCATCACCTGATCCTTCCCAACCCCCAAAATCGATCAAGACTTCAAAATAGATACTTGACATGTACTAGAAAAAGATACGCCTAATCAAGATCTATCATTATAGATATAGATGAGTCATTTTGGAGCATCCTGAAGGATTTTTGATGTTCTAGACGAAAATCAAATCACACCCAAAACCATCACCTGATCCTTCCCAACCCCCAAAATCGATCAAGACTTCAAAATAGATACTTGACATGTACTAGAAAAAGATACTCCTAATCGAGATCTATCATTATAGATATAGATGAGTCATTTTGGAGCATCCTGAAGGATTTTTGATGTTCTAGACGAAAATCAAATCACACCCAAAACCATCACCTGATCCTTCCCAACCCCCAAAATCGATCAAGACTTCAAAATAGATACTTGACATGTACTAGAAAAAGATACTCCTAATCAAGATCTATCATTATAGATATAGATGAGTCATTTTGGAGCATTCTGAAGGATTTTTGATGTTCTAGACGAAAATCAAATCACACCCAAAACCATCACCTGATCCTTCCCAACCCCCAAAATCGATCAAGACTTCAAAATAGATACTTGACATGTACTAGAAAAAGATACTCCTAATCAAGATCTATCATTATAGATATAGATGAGTCATTTTGGAGCATCCTGAAGGATTTTTGATGTTCTAGACGAAAATCAAATCACACCCAAAACCATCACCTGATCCTTCCCAACCCCCAAAATCGATCAAGACTTCAAAATAGATACTTGACATGTACTAGAAAAAGATACTCCTAATCAAGATCTATCATTATAGATATAGATGAGTCATTTTGGAGCATCCTGAAGGATTTTTGATGTTCTAGACGAAAATCAAATCACACCCAAAACCATCACCTGATCCTTCCCAACCCCCAAAATCGATCAAGACTTCAAAATAGATACTTGACATGTACTAGAAAAAGATACTCCTAATCAAGATCTATCATTATAGATATAGATGAGTCATTTTGGAGCATCCTGAAGGATTTTTGATGTTCTAGACGAAAATCAAATCACACCCAAAACCAACACCTGATCCTTCCCAACCCCCAAAATCGATCAAGACTTCAAAATAGATACTTGACATGTACTAGAAAAAGATACTCCTAATCAAGATCTATCATTATAGATATAGATGAGTCATTTTGGAGCATCCTGAAGGATTTTTGATGTTCTAGACGAAAATCAAATCACACCCAAAACCATCACCTGATCCTTCCCAACCCCCAAAATCGATCAAGACTTCAAAATAGATACTTGACATGTACTAGAAAAAGATACTCCTAATCAAGATCTATCATTATAGATATAGATGAGTCATTTTGGAGCATCCTGAAGGATTTTTGATGTTCTAGACGAAAATCAAATCACACCCAAAACCATCACCTGATCCTTCCCAACCCCCAAAATCGATCAAGACTTCAAAATAGATACTTGACATGTACTAGAAAAAGATACTCCTAATCAAGATCTATCATTATAGATATAGATGAGTCATTTTGGAGCATCCTGAAGGATTTTTGATGTTCTAGACGAAAATCAAATCACACCCAAAACCATCACCTGATCCTTCCCAACCCCCAAAATCGATCAAGACTTCAAAATAGATACTTGACATGTACTAGAAAAAGATACTCCTAATCAAGATCTATCATTATAGATATAGATGAGTCATTTTGGAGCATCCTGAAGGATTTTTGATGTTCTAGACGAAAATCAAATCACACCCAAAACCATCACCTGATCCTTCCCAACCCCCAAAATCGATCAAGACTTCAAAATAGATACTTGACAGGTACTAGAAAAAGATACTCCTAATCAAGATCTATCATTATAGATATAGATGAGTCATTTTGGAGCATCCTGAAGGATTTTTGATGTTCTAGACGAAAATCAAATCACACCCAAAACCATCACCTGATCCTTCCCAACCCCCAAAATCGATCAAGACTTCAAAATAGATACTTGACATGTACTAAAAAAAGATACTCCTAATCAATATCTATCATTATAGATATAGATGAGTCATTTTGGAGCATCCTGAAGGATTTTTGATGTTCTAGACGAAAATCAAATCACACCCAAAACCATCACCTGATCCTTCCCAACCCCCAAAATCGATCAAGACTTCAAAATAGATACTTGACATGTACTAGAAAAAGATACTCCTAATCAAGATCTATCATTATAGATATAGATGAGTCATTTTGGAGCATCCTGAAGGATTTTTGATGTTCTAGACGAAAATCAAATCACACCCAAAACCATCACCTGATCCTTCCCAACCCCCAAAATCGATCAAGACTTCAAAATAGATACTTGACATGTACTAGAAAAAGATACTCCTAATCAAGATCTATCATTATAGATATAGATGAGTCATTTTGGAGCATCCTGAAGGATTTTTGATGTTCTAGACGAAAATCAAATCACACCCAAAACCATCACCTGATCCTTCCCAACCCCCAAAATCGATCAAGACTTCAAAATAGATACTTGACATGTACTAGAAAAAGATACTCCTAATCAAGATCTATCATTATAGATATAGATGAGTCATTTTGGAGCATCCTGAAGGATTTTTGATGTTCTAGACGAAAATCAAATCACACCCAAAACCATCACCTGATCCTTCAAAACCCCCAAAATCGATCAAGACTTCAAAATAGATACTTGACATGTACTAGAAAAAGATACTCCTAATCAAGATCTATCATTATAGATTGAGTCATTTTGGAGCATCCTGAAGGATTTTTGATGTTCTAGACGAAAATCAAATCACACCCAAAACCATCACCTGATCCTTCCCAACCCCCAAAATCGATCAAGACTTCAAAATAGATACTTGACATGTACTAGAAAAAGATACTCCTAATCAAGATCTATCATTATAGATATAGATGAGTCATTTTGGAGCATCCTGAAGGATTTTTGATGTTCTAGACGAAAATCAAATCACACCCAAAACCATCACCTGATCCTTCCCAACCCCCAAAATCGATCAAGACTTCAAAATAGATACTTGACATGTACTAGAAAAAGATACTCCTAATCAAGATCTATCATTATAGATATAGATGAGTCATTTTGGAGCATCCTGAAGGATTTTTGATGTTCTAGACGAAAATCAAATCACACCCAAAACCATCACCTGATCCTTCCCAACCCCCAAAATCGATCAAGACTTCAAAATAGATACTTGACATGTACTAGAAAAAGATACTCCTAATCAAGATCTATCATTATAGATATAGATGAGTCATTTTGGAGCATCCTGAAGGATTTTTGATGTTCTAGACGAAAATCAAATCACACCCAAAACCATCACCTGATCCTTCCCAACCCCCAAAATCGATCAAGACTTCAAAATAGATACTTGACATGTACTAGAAAAAGATACTCCTAATCAAGATCTATCATTATAGATATAGATGAGTCATTTTGGAGCATCCTGAAGGATTTTTGATGTTCTAGACGAAAATCAAATCACACCCAAAACCATCACCTGATCCTTCCCAACCCCCAAAATCGATCAAGACTTTAAAATAGATACTTGACATGTACTAGAAAAAGATACTCCTAATCAAGATCTATCATTATAGATATAGATGAGTCATTTTGGAGCATCCTGAAGGATTTTTGATGTTCTAGACGAAAATCAAATCACACCCAAAACCATCACCTGATCCTTCCCAACCCCCAAAATCGATCAAGACTTCAAAATAGATACTTGACATGTACTAGAAAAAGATACTCCTAATCAAGATCTATCATTATAGATATAGATGAGTCATTTTGGAGCATCCTGAAGGATTTTTGATGTTCTAGACGAAAATCAAATCACACCCAAAACCATCACCTGATCCTTCCCAACCCCCAAAATCGATCAAGACTTCAAAATAGATACTTGACATGTACTAGAAAAAGATACTCCTAATCAAGATCTATCATTATAGATATAGATGAGTCATTTTGGAGCATCCTGAAGGATTTTTGATGTTCTAGACGAAAATCAAATCACACCCAAAACCATCACCTGATCCTTCAAAACCCCCAAAATCGATCAAGACTTCAAAATAGATACTTGACATGTACTAGAAAAAGATACTCCTAATCAAGATCTATCATTATAGATATAGATGAGTCATTTTGGAGCATCCTGAAGGATTTTTGATGTTCTAGACGAAAATCAAATCACACCCAAAACCATCACCTGATCCTTCCCAACCCCCAAAATCGATCAAGACTTCAAAATAGATACTTGACATGTACTAGAAAAAGATACTCCTAATCAAGATCTATCATTATAGATATAGATGAGTCATTTTGGAGCATCCTGAAGGATTTTTGATGTTCTAGACGAAAATCAAATCACACCCAAAACCATCACCTGATCCTTCAAAACCCCCAAAATCGATCAAGACTTCAAAATAGATACTTGACATGTACTAGAAAAAGATACTCCTAATCAAGATCTATCATTATAGATATAGATGAGTCATTTTGGAGCATCCTGAAGGATTTTTGATGTTCTAGACGAAAATCAAATCACACCCAAAACCATCACCTGATCCTTCCCAACCCCCAAAATCGATCAAGACTTCAAAATAGATACTTGACATGTACTAGAAAAAGATACTCCTAATCAAGATCTATCATTATAGATATAGATGAGTCATTTTGGAGCATCCTGAAGGATTTTTGATGTTCTAGACGAAAATCAAATCACACCCAAAACCATCACCTGATCCTTCCCAACCCCCAAAATCGATCAAGACTTCAAAATAGATACTTGACATGTACTAGAAAAAGATACTCCTAATCAAGATCTATCATTATAGATATAGATGAGTCATTTTGGAGCATCCTGAAGGATTTTTGATGTTCTAGACGAAAATCAAATCACACCCAAAACCATCACCTGATCCTTCCCAACCCCCAAAATCGATCAAGACTTCAAAATAGATACTTGACATGTACTACAAAAAGATACTCCTAATCAAGATCTATCATTATAGATATAGATGAGTCATTTTGGAGCATCCTGAAGGATTTTTGATGTTCTAGACGAAAATCAAATCACACCCAAAACCATCACCTGATCCTTCCCAACCCCCAAAATCGATCAAGACTTCAAAATAGATACTTGACATGTACTAGAAAAAGATACTCCTAATCAAGATCTATCATTATAGATATAGATGAGTCATTTTGGAGCATCCTGAAGGATTTTTGATGTTCTAGACGAAAATCAAATCACACCCAAAACCATCACCTGATCCTTCCCAACCCCCAAAATCGATCAAGACTTCAAAATAGATACTTGACATGTACTAGAAAAAGATACTCCTAATCAAGATCTATCATTATAGATATAGATGAGTCATTTTGGAGCATCCTGACGGATTTTTGATGTTCTAGACGAAAATCAAATCACACCCAAAACCATCACCTGATCCTTCCCAACCCCCAAAATCGATCAAGACTTCAAAATAGATACTTGACATGTACTAGAAAAAGATACTCCTAATCAAGATCTATCATTATAGATATAGATGAGTCATTTTGGAGCATCCTGAAGGATTTTTGATGTTCTAGACGAAAATCAAATCACACCCAAAACCATCACCTGATCCTTCCCAACCCCCAAAATCGATCAAGACTTCAAAATAGATACTTGACATGTACTAGAAAAAGATACTCCTAATCAAGATCTATCATTATAGATATAGATGAGTCATTTTGGAGCATCCTGAAGGATTTTTGATGTTCTAGACGAAAATCAAATCACACCCAAAACCATCACCTGATCCTTCCCAACCCCCAAAATCGATCAAGACTTCAAAATAGATACTTGACATGTACTAGAAAAAGATACTTCTAATCAAGATCTATCATTATAGATATAGATGAGTCATTTTGGAGCATCCTGAAGGATTTTTGATGTTCTAGACGAAAATCAAATCACACCCAAAACCATCACCTGATCCTTCCCAACCCCCAAAATCGATCAAGACTTCAAAATAGATACTTGACATGTACTAGAAAAAGATACTCCTAATGAAGATCTATCATTATAGATATAGATGAGTCATTTTGGAGCATCCTGAAGGATTTTTGATGTTCTAGACGAAAATCAAATCACACCCAAAACCATCACCTGATCCTTCCCAACCCCCAAAATTGATCAAGACTTCAAAATAGATACTTGACATGTACTAGAAAAAGATACTCCTAATCAAGATCTATCATTATAGATATAGATGAGTCATTTTGGAGCATCCTGAAGGATTTTTGATGTTCTAGACGAAAATCAAATCACACATATATAGATGAGTCATTTTGGAGCATCCTGAAGGATTTTTGATGTTCTAGACGAAAATCAAATCACACCCAAAACCATCACCTGATCCTTCCCAACCCCCAAAATCGATCAAGACTTCAAAATAGATACTTGACATGTACTAGAAAAAGATACTCCTAATCAAGATCTATCATTATAGATATAGATGAGTCATTTTGGAGCATCCTGAAGGATTTTTGATGTTCTAGACGAAAATCAAATCACACCCAAAACCATCACCTGATCCTTCCCAACCCCCAAAATCGATCAAGACTTCAAAATAGATACTTGACATGTACTAGAAAAAGATACTCCTAATCAAGATCTATCATTATAGATATAGATGAGTCATTTTGGAGCATCCTGAAGGATTTTTGATGTTCTAGACGAAAATCAAATCACACCCAAAACCATCACCTGATCCTTCCCAACCCCCAAAATCGATCAAGACTTCAAAATAGATACTTGACATGTACTAGAAAAAGATACTCCTAATGAAGATCTATCATTATAGATATAGATGAGTCATTTTGGAGCATCCTGAAGGATTTTTGATGTTCTAGACGAAAATCAAATCACACCCAAAACCATCACCTGATCCTTCCCAACCCCCAAAATCGATCAAGACTTCAAAATAGATACTTGACATGTACTAGAAAAAGATACTCCTAATCAAGATCTATCATTATAGATATAGATGAGTCATTTTGGAGCATCCTGAAGGATTTTTGATGTTCTAGACGAAAATCAAATCACACCCAAAACCATCACCTGATCCTTCCCAACCCCCAAAATCGATCAAGACTTCAAAATAGATACTTGACATGTACTAGAAAAAGATACTCCTAATCAAGATCTATCATTATAGATATAGATGAGTCATTTTGGAGCATCCTGAAGGATTTTTGATGTTCTAGACGAAAATCAAATCACACCCAAAACCATCACCTGATCCTTCCCAACCCCCAAAATCGATCAAGACTTCAAAATAGATACTTGACATGTACCAGAAAAAGATACTCCTAATCAAGATCTATCATTATAGATATAGATGAGTCATTTTGGAGCATCCTGAAGGATTTTTGATGTTCTAGACGAAAATCAAATCACACCCAAAACCATCACCTGATCCTTCCCAACCCCCAAAATCGATCAAGACTTCAAAATAGATACTTGACATGTACTAGAAAAAGATACTCCTAATCAAGATCTATCATTATAGATATAGATGAGTCATTTTGGAGCATCCTGAAGGATTTTTGATGTTCTAGACGAAAATCAAATCACACCCAAAACCATCACCTGATCCTTCCCAACCCCCAAAATCGATCAAGACTTCAAAATAGATACTTGACATGTACTAGAAAAAGATACTCCTAATCAAGATCTATCATTATAGATATAGATGAGTCATTTTGGAGCATCCTGAAGGATTTTTGATGTTCTAGACGAAAATCAAATCACATCCAAAACCATCACCTGATCCTTCCCAACCCCCAAAATCGATCAAGACTTCAAAATAGATACTTGACATGTACTAGAAAAAGATACTCCTAATCAAGATCTATCATTATAGATATAGATGAGTCATTTTGGAGCATCCTGAAGGATTTTTGATGTTCTAGACGAAAATCAAATCACACCCAAAACCATCACCTGATCCTTCCCAACCCCCAAAATCGATCAAGACTTCAAAATAAATACTTGACATGTACTAGAAAAAGATACTCCTAATCAAGATCTATCATTATAGATATAGATGAGTCATTTTGGAGCATCCTGAAGGATTTTTGATGTTCTAGACGAAAATCAAATCACACCCAAAACCATCACCTGATCCTTCCCAACCCCCAAAATCGATCAAGACTTCAAAATAGATACTTGACATGTACTAGAAAAAGATACTCCTAATCAAGATCTATCATTATAGATATAGATGAGTCATTTTGGAGCATCCTGAAGGATTTTTGATGTTCTAGACGAAAATCAAATCACACCCAAAACCATCACCTGATCCTTCCCAACCCCCAAAATCGATCAAGACTTCAAAATAGATACTTGACATGTACTAGAAAAAGATACTCCTAATCAAGATCTATCATTATAGATATAGATGAGTCATTTTGGAGCATCCTGAAGGATTTTTGATGTTCTAGACGAAAATCAAATCACACCCAAAACCATCACCTGATCCTTCCCAACCCCCAAAATCGATCAAGACTTCAAAATAGATACTTGACATGTACTAGAAAAAGATACTCCTAATCAAGATCTATCATTATAGATATAGATGAGTCATTTTGGAGCATCCTGAAGGATTTTTGATGTTCTAGACGAAAATCAAATCACACCCAAAACCATCACCTGATCCTTCCCAACCCCCAAAATCGATCAAGACTTCAAAATAGATACTTGACATGTACTAGAAAAAGATACTCCTAATCAAGATCTATCATTATAGATATAGATGAGTCATTTTGGAGCATCCTGAAGGATTTTTGATGTTCTAGACGAAAATCAAATCACACCCAAAACCATCACCTGATCCTTCCCAACCCCCAAAATCGATCAAGACTTCAAAATAGATACTTGACATGTACTAGAAAAAGATACTCCTAATCAAGATCTATCATTATAGATATAGATGAGTCATTTTGGAGCATCCTGAAGGATTTTTGATGTTCTAGACGAAAATCAAATCACACCCAAAACCATCACCTGATCCTTCCCAACCCCCAAAATCGATCAAGACTTCAAAATAGATACTTGACATGTACTAGAAAAAGATACTCCTAATCAAGATCTATCATTATAGATATAGATGAGTCATTTTGGAGCATCCTGAAGGATTTTTGATGTTCTAGACGAAAATCAAATCACACCCAAAACCATCACCTGATCCTTCCCAACCCCCAAAATCGATCAAGACTTCAAAATAGATACTTGACATGTACTAGAAAAAGATACTCCTAATCAAGATCTATCATTATAGATATAGATGAGTCATTTTGGAGCATCCTGAAGGATTTTTGATGTTCTAGACGAAAATCAAATCACACCCAAAATCATCATCTGATCCTTCCCAACCCCCAAAATCGATCAAGACTTCAAAATAGATACTTGACATGTACTAGAAAAAGATACTCCTAATCAAGATCTATCATTATAGATATAGATGAGTCATTTTGGAGCATCCTGAAGGATTTTTGATGTTCTAGACGAAAATCAAATCACACCCAAAACCATCACCTGATCCTTCCCAACCCCCAAAATCGATCAAGACATCAAAATAGATACTTGACATGTACTAGAAAAAGATACTCCTAATCAAGATCTATCATTATAGATATAGATGAGTCATTTTGGAGCATCCTGAAGGATTTTTGATGTTCTAGACGAAAATCAAATCACACCCAAAACCATCACCTGATCCTTCCCAACCCCCAAAATCGATCAAGACTTCAAAATAGATACTTGACATGTACTAGAAAAAGATACTCCTAATCAAGATCTATCATTATATTTAGATAGATGAGTCATTTTGGAGCATCCTGAAGGATTTTTGATGTTCTAGACGAAAATCAAATCACACCCAAAACCATCACCTGATCCTTCCCAACCCCCAAAATCGATCAAGACTTCAAAATAGATACTTGACATGTACTAGAAAAAGATACTCCTAATCAAGATCTATCATTATAGATATAGATGAGTCATTTTGGAGCATCCTGAAGGATTTTTGATGTTCTAGACGAAAATCAAATCACACCCAAAACCATCACCTGATCCTTCCCAACCCCCAAAATCGATCAAGACTTCAAAATAGATACTTGACATGTACTAGAAAAAGATACTCCTAATCAAGATCTATCATTATAGATATAGATGAGTCATTTTGGAGCATCCTGAAGGATTTTTGATGTTCTAGACGAAAATCAAATCACACCCAAAACCATCACCTGATCCTTCCCAACCCCCAAAATCGATCAAGACTTCAAAATAGATACTTGACATGTACTAGAAAAAGATACTCCTAATCAAGATCTATCATTATAGATATAGATGAGTCATTTTGGAGCATCCTGAAGGATTTTTGATGTTCTAGACGAAAATCAAATCACACCCAAAACCATCACCTGATCCTTCCCAACCCCCAAAATCGATCAAGACTTCAAAATAGATACTTGACATGTACTAGAAAAAGATACTCCTAATCAAGATCTATCATTATAGATATAGATGAGTCATTTTGGAGCATCCTGAAGGATTTTTGATGTTCTAGACGAAAATCAAATCACACCCAAAACCATCACCTGATCCTTCCCAACCCCCAAAATCGATCAAGACTTCAAAATAGATACTTGACATGTACTAGAAAAAGATACTCCTAATCAAGATCTATCATTATAGATATAGATGAGTCATTTTGGAGCATCCTGAAGGATTTTTGATGTTCTAGACGAAAATCAAATCACACCCAAAACCATCACCTGATCCTTCCCAACCCCCAAAATCGATCAAGACTTCAAAATAGATACTTGACATGTACTAGAAAAAGATACTCCTAATCAAGATCTATCATTATAGATATGGATGAGTCATTTTGGAGCATCCTGAAGGATTTTTGATGTTCTAGACGAAAATCAAATCACACCCAAAACCATCACCTGATCCTTCCCAACCCCCAAAATCGATCAAGACTTCAAAATAGATACTTGACATGTACTAGAAAAAGATATTCCTAATCAAGATCTATCATTATAGATATAGATGAGTCATTTTGGAGCATCCTGAAGGATTTTTGATGTTCTAGACAAAAATCAAATCACACCCAAAACCATCACCTGATCCTTCCCAACCCCCAAAATCGATCAAGACTTCAAAATAGATACTTGACATGTACTAGAAAAAGATACTCCTAATCAAGATCTATCATTATAGATATAGATGAGTCATTTTGGAGCATCCTGAAGGATTTTTGATGTTCTAGACGAAAATCAAATCACACCCAAAACCATCACCTGATCCTTCCCAACCCCCAAAATCGATCAAGACTTCAAAATAGATACTTGACATGTACTAGAAAAAGATACTCCTAATCAAGATCTATCATTATAGATATAGATGAGTCATTTTGGAGCATCCTGAAGGATTTTTGATGTTCTAGACGAAAATCAAATCACACCCAAAACCATCACCTGATCCTTCCCAACCCCCAAAATCGATCAAGACTTCAAAATAGATACTTGACATGTACTAGAAAAAGATACTCCTAATCAAGATCTATCATTATAGATATAGATGAGTCATTTTGGAGCATCCTGAAGGATTTTTGATGTTCTAGACGAAAATCAAATCACACCCAAAACCATCACCTGATCCTTCCCAACCCCCAAAATCGATCAAGACTTCAAAATAGATACTTGACATGTACTAGAAAAAGATACTCCTAATTAAGATCTATCATTATAGATATAGATGAGTCATTTTGGAGCATCCTGAAGGATTTTTGATGTTCTAGACGAAAATCAAATCACACCCAAAACCATCACCTGATCCTTCCCAACCCCCAAAATCGATCAAGACTTCAAAATAGATACTTGACATGTACTAGAAAAAGATACTCCTAATCAAGATCTATCATTATAGATATAGATGAGTCATTTTGGAGCATCCTGAAGGATTTTTGATGTTCTAGATGAAAATCAAATCACACCCAAAACCATCACCTGATCCTTCCCAACCCCCAAAATCGATCAAGACTTCAAAATAGATACTTGACATGTACTAGAAAAAGATACTCCTAATCAAGATCTATCATTATAGATATAGATGAGTCATTTTGGAGCATCCTGAAGGATTTTTGATGTTCTAGACGAAAATCAAATCACACCCAAAACCATCACCTGATCCTTCCCAACCCCCAAAATCGATCAAGACTTCAAAATAGATACTTGACATGTACTAGAAAAAGATACTCCTAATCAAGATCTATCATTATAGATATAGATGAGTCATTTTGGAGCATCCTGAAGGATTTTTGATGTTCTAGACAAAAATCAAATCACACCCAAAACCATCACCTGATCCTTCCCAACCCCCAAAATCGATCAAGACTTCAAAATAGATACTTGACATGTACTAGAAAAAGATACTCCTAATCAAGATCTATCATTATAGATATAGATGAGTCATTTTGGAGCATCCTGAAGGATTTTTGATGTTCAAGACGAAAATCAAATCACACCCAAAACCATCACCTGATCCTTCCCAACCCCCAAAATCGATCAAGACTTCAAAATAGATACTTGACATGTACTAGAAAAAGATACTCCTAATCAAGATCTATCATTATAGATATAGATGAGTCATTTTGGAGCATCCTGAAGGATTTTTGATGTTCTAGACGAAAATCAAATCACACCCAAAACCATCACCTGATCCTTCCCAACCCCCAAAATCGATCAAGACTTCAAAATAGATACTTGACATGTACTAGAAAAAGATACTCCTAATCAAGATCTATCATTATAGATATAGATGAGTCATTTTGGAGCATCCTGAAGGATTTTTGATGTTCTAGACGAAAATCAAATCACACCCAAAACCATCACCTGATCCTTCCCAACCCCCAAAATCGATCAAGACTTCAAAATAGATACTTGACATGTACTAGAAAAAGATACTCCTAATCAAGATCTATCATTATAGATATAGATGAGTCATTTTGGAGCATCCTGAAGGATTTTTGATGTTCTAGACGAAAATCAAATCACACCCAAAACCATCACCTGATCCTTCCCAACCCCCAAAATCGATCAAGACTTCAAAATAGATACTTGACATGTACTAGAAAAAGATACTCCTAATCAAGATCTATCATTATAGATATAGATGAGTCATTTTGGAGCATCCTGAAGGATTTTTGATGTTCTAGACGAAAATCAAATCACACCCAAAACCATCACCTGATCCTTCCCAACCCCCAAAATCGATCAAGACTTCAAAATAGATACTTGACATGTACTAGAAAAAGATACTCCTAATCAAGATCTATCATTATAGATATAGATGAGTCATTTTGGAGCATCCTGAAGGATTTTTGATGTTCTAGACGAAAATCAAATCACACCCAAAACCATCACCTGATCCTTCCCAACCCCCAAAATCGATCAAGACTTCAAAATAGATACTTGACATGTACTAGAAAAAGATACTCCTAATCAAGATCTATCATTATAGATATAGATGAGTCATTTTGGAGCATCCTGAAGGATTTTTGATGTTCTAGACGAAAATCAAATCACACCCAAAACCATCACCTGATCCTTCCCAACCCCCAAAATCGATCAAGACTTCAAAATAGATACTTGACATGTACTAGAAAAAGATACTCCTAATCAAGATCTATCATTATAGATATAGATGAGTCATTTTGGAGCATCCTGAAGGATTTTTGATGTTCTAGACGAAAATCAAATCACACCCAAAACCATCACCTGATCCTTCCCAACCCCCAAAATCGATCAAGACTTCAAAATAGATACTTGACATGTACTACAAAAAGATACTCCTAATCATGATCTATCATTATAGATATAGATGAGTCATTTTGGAGCATCCTGAAGGATTTTTGATGTTCTAGACGAAAATCAAATCACACCCAAAACCATCACCTGATCCTTCCCAACCCCCAAAATCGATCAAGACTTCAAAATAGATACTTGACATGTACTAGAAAAAGATACTCCTAATCAAGATCTATCATTATAGATATAGATGAGTCATTTTGGAGCATCCTGAAGGATTTTTGATGTTCTAGACGAAAATCAAATCACACCCAAAACCATCACCTGATCCTTCCCAACCCCCAAAATCGATCAAGACTTCAAAATATATACTTAACATGTACTAGAAACAGATACTCCTAATCAAGATCTATCATTATAGATATAGATGAGTCATTTTGGAGCATCCTGAAGGATTTTTGATGTTCTAGACGAAAATCAAATCACACCCAAAACCATCACCTGATCCTTCCCAACCCCCAAAATCGATCAAGACTTCAAAATAGATACTTGACATGTACTAGAAAAAGATACTCCTAATCAAGATCTATCATTATAGATATAGATGAGTCATTTTGGAGCATCCTGAAGGATTTTTGATGTTCTAGACGAAAATCAAATCACACCCAAAACCATCACCTGATCCTTCCCAACCCCCAAAATCGATCAAGACTTCAAAATAGATACTTGACATGTACTAGAAAAAGATACTCCTAATCAAGATCTATCATTATAGATATAGATGAGTCATTTTGGAGCATCCTGAAGGATTTTTGATGTTCTAGACGAAAATCAAATCACACCCAAAACCATCACCTGATCCTTCCCAACCCCCAAAATCGATCAAGACTTCAAAATAGATACTTGACATGTAGTAGAAAAAGATACTCCTAATCAAGATCTATCATTATAGATATAGATGAGTCATTTTGGAGCATCCTGAAGGATTTTTGATGTTCTAGACGAAAATCAAATCACACCCAAAACCATCATCTGATCCTTCCCAACCCCCAAAATCGATCAAGACTTCAAAATAGATACTTAACATGTACTAGAAAAAGATACTCCTAATCAAGATCTATCATTATAGATATAGATGAGTCATTTTGGAGCATCCTGAAGGATTTTTGATGTTCTAGACGAAAATCAAATCACACCCAAAACCATCACCTGATCCTTCCCAACCCCCAAAATCGATCAAGACTTCAAAATAGATACTTGACATGTACTAGAAAAAGATACTCCTAATCAAGATCTATCATTATAGATATAGATGAGTCATTTTGGAGCATCCTGAAGTATTTTTGATGTTCTAGACGAAAATCAAATCACACCCAAAACCATCACCTGATCCTTCCCAACCCCCAAAATCGATCAAGACTTCAAAATAAATACTTGACATGTACTAGAAAAAGATACTCCTAATCAAGATCTATCATTATAGATATAGATGAGTCATTTTGGAGCATCCTGAAGGATTTTTGATGTTCTAGACGAAAATCAAATCACACCCAAAACCATCACCTGATCCTTCCCAACCCCCAAAATCGATCAAGACTTCAAAATAGATACTTGACATGTACTAGAAAAAGATACTCCTAATCAAGATCTATCATTATAGATATAGATGAGTCATTTTGGAGCATCCTGAAGGATTTTTGATGTTCTAGACGAAAATCAAATCACACCCAAAACCATCACCTGATCCTTCCCAACCCCCAAAATCGATCAAGACTTCAAAATAGATACTTGACATGTACTAGAAAAAGATACTCCTAATCAAGATCTATCATTATAGATATAGATGAGTCATTTTGGAGCATCCTGAAGGATTTTTGATGTTCTAGACGAAAATCAAATCACACCCAAAACCATCACCTGATCCTTCCCAACCCCCAAAATCGATCAAGACTTCAAAATAGATACTTGACATGTACTAGAAAAAGATACTCCTAATCAAGATCTATCATTATAGATATAGATGAGTCATTTTGGAGCATCCTGAAGGATTTTTGATGTTCTAGACGAAAATCAAATCACACCCAAAACCATCACCTGATCCTTCCCAACCCCCAAAATCGATCAAGACTTCAAAATAGATACTTGACATGTACTAGAAAAAGATACTCCTAATCAAGATCTATCATTAGAGATATAGATGAGTCATTTTGGAGCATCCTGAAGGATTTTTGATGTTCTAGACGAAAATCAAATCACACCCAAAACCATCACCTGATCCTTCCCAACCCCCAAAATCGATCAAGACTTCAAAATAGATACTTGACATGTACTAGAAAAAGATACTCCTAATCAAGATCTATCATTATAGATATAGATGAGTCATTTTGGAGCATCCTGAAGGATTTTTGATGTTCTAGACGAAAATCAAATCACACCCAAAACCATCACCTGATCCTTCCCAACCCCCAAAATCGATCAAGACTTCAAAATAGATACTTGACATGTACTAGAAAAAGATACTCCTAATCAAGATCTATCATTATAGATATAGATGAGTCATTTTGGAGCATCCTGAAGGATTTTTGATGTTCTAGACGAAAATCAAATCACACCCAAAACCATCACCTGATCCTTCCCAACCCCCAAAATCGATCAAGACTTCAAAATAGATACTTGACATGTACTAGAAAAAGATACTCCTAATCAAGATCTATCATTATAGATATAGATGAGTCATTTTGGAGCATCCTGAAGGATTTTTGATGTTCTAGACGAAAATCAAATCACACCCAAAACCATCACCTGATCCTTCCCAACCCCCAAAATCGATCAAGACTTCAAAATAGATACTTGACATGTACTAGAAAAAGATACTCCTAATCAAGATCTATCATTATAGATATAGATGAGTCATTTTGGAGCATCCTGAAGGATTTTTGATGTTCTAGACGAAAATCAAATCACACCCAAAACCATCACCTGATCCTTCCCAACCCCCAAAATCGATCAAGACTTCAAAATAGATACTTGACATGTACTAGAAAAAGATACTCCTAATCAAGATCTATCATTATAGATATAGATGAGTCATTTTGGAGCATCCTGAAGGATTTTTGATGTTCTAGACGAAAATCAAATCACACCCAAAACCATCACCTGATCCTTCCCAACCCCCAAAATCGATCAAGACTTCAAAATAGATACTTGACATGTACTAGAAAAAGATACTCCTAATCAAGATCTATCATTATAGATATAGATGAGTCATTTTGGAGCATCCTGAAGGATTTTTGATGTTCTAGACGAAAATCAAATCACACCCAAAACCATCACCTGATCCTTCCCAACCCCCAAAATCGATCAAGACTTCAAAATAGATACTTGACATGTACTAGAAAAAGATACTCCTAATCAAGATCTATCATTATAGATATAGATGAGTCATTTTGGAGCATCCTGAAGGATTTTTGATGTTCTAGACGAAAATCAAATCACACCCAAAACCATCACCTGATCCTTCCCAACCCCCAAAATCGATCAAGACTTCAAAATAGATACTTGACATGTACTAGAAAAAGATACTCCTAATCAAGATCTATCATTATAGATATAGATGAGTCATTTTGGAGCATCCTGAAGTATTTTTGATGTTCTAGACGAAAATCAAATCACACCCAAAACCATCACCTGATCCTTCCCAACCCCCAAAATCGATCAAGACTTCAAAATAAATACTTGACATGTACTAGAAAAAGATACTCCTAATCAAGATCTATCATTATAGATATAGATGAGTCATTTTGGAGCATCCTGAAGGATTTTTGATGTTCTAGACGAAAATCAAATCACACCCAAAACCATCACCTGATCCTTCCCAACCCCCAAAATCGATCAAGACTTCAAAATAGATACTTGACATGTACTAGAAAAAGATACTCCTAATCAAGATCTATCATTATAGATATAGATGAGTCATTTTGGAGCATCTTGAAGGATTTTTGATGTTCTAGACGAAAATCAAATCACACCCAAAACCATCACCTGATCCTTCCCAACCCCCAAAATCGATCAAGACTTCAAAATAGATACTTGACATGTACTAGAAAAAGATACTCCTAATCAAGATCTATCATTATAGATATAGATGAGTCATTTTGGAGCATCCTGAAGGATTTTTGATGTTCTAGACGAAAATCAAATCACACCCAAAACCATCACCTGATCCTTCCCAACCCCCAAAATCGATCAAGACTTCAAAATAGATACTTGACATGTACTAGAAAAAGATACTCCTAATCAAGATCTATCATTATAGATATAGATGAGTCATTTTGGAGCATCCTGAAGGATTTTTGATGTTCTAGACGAAAATCAAATCACACCCAAAACCATCACCTGATCCTTCCCAACCCCCAAAATCGATCAAGACTTCAAAATAGATACTTGACATGTACTAGAAAAAGATACTCCTAATCAAGATCTATCATTAGAGATATAGATGAGTCATTTTGGAGCATCCTGAAGGATTTTTGATGTTCTAGACGAAAATCAAATCACACCCAAAACCATCACCTGATCCTTCCCAACCCCCAAAATCGATCAAGACTTCAAAATAGATACTTGACATGTACTAGAAAAAGATACTCCTAATCAAGATCTATCATTATAGATATAGATGAGTCATTTTGGAGCATCCTGAAGGATTTTTGATGTTCTAGACGAAAATCAAATCACACCCAAAACCATCACCTGATCCTTCCCAACCCCCAAAATCGATCAAGACTTCAAAATAGATACTTGACATGTACTAGAAAAAGATACTCCTAATCAAGATCTATCATTATAGATATAGATGAGTCATTTTGGAGCATCCTGAAGGATTTTTGATGTTCTAGACGAAAATCAAATCACACCCAAAACCATCACCTGATCCTTCCCAACCCCCAAAATCGATCAAGACTTCAAAATAGATACTTGACATGTACTAGAAAAAGATACTCCTAATCAAGATCTATCATTATAGATATAGATGAGTCATTTTGGAGCATCCTGAAGGATTTTTGATGTTCTAGACGAAAATCAAATCACACCCAAAACCATCACCTGATCCTTCCCAACCCCCAAAATCGATCAAGACTTCAAAATAGATACTTGACATGTACTAGAAAAAGATACTCTTAATCAAGATCTATCATTATAGATATAGATGAGTCATTTTGGAGCATCCTGAAGGATTTTTGATGTTCTAGACGAAAATCAAATCACACCCAAAACCATCACCTGATCCTTCCCAACCCCCAAAATCGATCAAGACTTCAAAATAGATACTTGACATGTACTAGAAAAAGATACTCCTAATCAAGATCTATCATTATAGATATAGATGAGTCATTTTGGAGCATCCTGAAGGATTTTTGATGTTCTAGACGAAAATCAAATCACACCCAAAACCATCACCTGATCCTTCCCAACCCCCAAAATCGATCAAGACTTCAAAATAGATACTTGACATGTACTAGAAAAAGATACTCCTAATCAAGATCTATCATTATAGATATAGATGAGTCATTTTGGAGCATCCTGAAGGATTTTTGATGTTCTAGACGAAAATCAAATCACACCCAAAACCATCACCTGATCCTTCCCAACCCCCAAAATCGATCAAGACTTCAAAATAGATACTTGACATGTACTAGAAAAAGATACTCCTAATCAAGATCTATCATTATAGATATAGATGAGTCATTTTGGAGCATCCTGAAGGATTTTTGATGTTCTAGATGAAAATCAAATCACACCCAAAACCATCACCTGATCCTTCCCAACCCCCAAAATCGATCAAGACTTCAAAATAGATACTTGACATGTACTAGAAAAAGATACTCCTAATCAAGATCTATCATTATAGATATAGATGAGTCATTTTGGAGCATCCTGAAGGATTTTTGATGTTCTAGACGAAAATCAAATCACACCCAAAACCATCACCTGATCCTTCCCAACCCCCAAAATCGATCAAGACTTCAAAATAGATACTTGACATGTACTAGAAAAAGATACTCCTAATCAAGATCTATCATTATAGATATAGATGAGTCATTTTGGAGCATCCTGAAGGATTTTTGATGTTCTAGACGAAAATCAAATCACACCCAAAACCATCACCTGATCCTTCCCAACCCCCAAAATCGATCAAGACTTCAAAATAGATACTTGACATGTACTAGAAAAAGATACTCCTAATCAAGATCTATCATTATAGATATAGATGAGTCATTTTGGAGCATCCTGAAGGATTTTTGATGTTCTAGACGAAAATCAAATCACACCCAAAACCACCACCTGATCCTTCCCAACCCCCAAAATCGATCAAGACTTCAAAATAGATACTTGACATGTACTAGAAAAAGATACTCCTAATCAAGATCTATCATTATAGATATAGATGAGTCATTTTGGAGCATCCTGAAGGATTTTTGATGTTCTAGACGAAAATCAAATCACACCCAAAACCATCACCTGATCCTTCCCAACCCCCAAAATCGATCAAGACTTCAAAATAGATACTTGACATGTACTAGAAAAAGATACTCCTAATCAAGATCTATCATTATAGATATAGATGAGTCATTTTGGAGCATCCTGAAGGATTTTTGATGTTCTAGACGAAAATCAAATCACACCCAAAACCATCACCTGATCCTTCCCAACCCCCAAAATCGATCAAGACTTCAAAATAGATACTTGACATGTACTAGAAAAAGATACTCCTAATCAAGATCTATCATTATAGATATAGATGAGTCATTTTGTAGCATCCTGAAGGATTTTTGATGTTCTAGACGAAAATCAAATCTCACCCAAAACCATCACCTGATCCTTCCCAACCCCCAAAATCGATCAAGACTTCAAAATAGATACTTGACATGTACTAGAAAAAGATACTCCTAATCAAGATCTATCATTATAGATATAGATGAGTCATTTTGGAGCATCCTGAAGGATTTTTGATGTTCTAGACGAAAATCAAATCACACCCAAAACCATCACCTGATCCTTCCCAACCCCCAAAATCGATCAAGACTTCAAAAAATATACTTGACATGTACTAGAAAAAGATACTCCTAATCAAGATCTATCATTATAGATATAGATGAGTCATTTTGGAGCATCCTGAAGGATTTTTGATGTTCTAGACGAAAATCAAATCACACCCAAAACCATCACCTGATCCTTCCCAACCCCCAAAATCGATCAAGACTTCAAAATAGATACTTGACATGTACTAGAAAAAGATACTCCTAATCAAGATCTATCATTACAGATATAGATGAGTCATTTTGGAGCATCCTGAAGGATTTTTGATGTTCTAGACGAAAATCAAATCACACCCAAAACCATCACCTGATCCTTCCCAACCCCCAAAATCGATCAAGACTTCAAAATAGATACTTGACATGTACTAGAAAAAGATACTCCTAATCAAGATCTATCATTATAGATATAGATGAGTCATTTTGGAGCATCCTGAAGGATTTTTGATATTCTAGACGAAAATCAAATCACACCCAAAACCATCACCTGATCCTTCCCAACCCCCAAAATCGATCAAGACTTCAAAATAGATACTTGACATGTACTAGAAAAAGATACTCCTAATCAAGATCTATCATTATAGATATAGATGAGTCATTTTGGAGCATCCTGAAGGATTTTTGATGTTCTAGACGAAAATCAAATCACACCCAAAACCATCACCTGATCCTTCCCAACCCCAAAATCGATCAAGACTTCAAAATAGATACTTGACATGTACTAGAAAAAGATACTCCTAATCAAGATCTATCATTATAGATATAGATGAGTCATTTTGGAGCATCCTGAAGGATTTTTGATGTTCTAGACGAAAATCAAATCACACCCAAAACCATCACCTGATCCTTCCCAACCCCCAAAATCGATCAAGACTTCAAAAAAGATACTTGACATGTACTAGAAAAAGATACTCCTAATCAAGATCTATCATTATAGATATAGATGAGTCATTTTGGAGCATCCTGAAGGATTTTTGATGTTCTAGACGAAAATCAAATCACACCCAAAACCATCACCTGATCCTTCCCAACCCCCAAAATCGATCAAGACTTCAAAATAGATACTTGACATGTACTAGAAAAAGATACTCCTAATCAAGATCTATCATTATAGATATAGATGAGTCATTTTGGAGCATCCTGAAGGATTTTTGATGTTCTAGACGAAAATCAAATCACACCCAAAACCATCACCTGATCCTTCCCAACCCCCAAAATCGATCAAGACTTCAAAATAGATACTTGACATGTACTAGAAAAAGATACTCCTAATCAAGATCTATCATTATAGATATAGATGAGTCATTTTGGAGCATCCTGAAGGATTTTTGATGTTCTAGACGAAAATCAAATCACACCCAAAACCATCACCTGATCCTTCCCAACCCCCAAAATCGATCAAGACTTCAAAATAGATACTTGACATGTACTAGAAAAAGATACTCCTAATCAAGATCTATCATTATAGATATAGATGAGTCATTTTGGAGCATCCTGAAGGATTTTTGATGTTCTAGACGAAAATCAAATCACACCCAAAACCATCACCTGATCCTTCCCAACCAACAAAATCGATCAAGACTTCAAAATAGATACTTGACATGTACTAGAAAAAGATACTCCTAATCAAGATCTATCATTATAGATATAGATGAGTCATTTTGGAGCATCCTGAAGGATTTTTGATGTTCTAGACGAAAATCAAATCACACCCAAAACCATCACCTGATCCTTCCCAACCCCCAAAATCGACCAAGACTTCAAAATAGATACTTGACATGTACTAGAAAAAGATACTCCTAATCAAGATCTATCATTATAGATAAAGATGAGTCATTTTGGAGCATCCTGAAGGATTTTTGATGTTCTAGACGAAAATAAAATCACACCCAAAACCATCACCTGATCCTTCCCAACCCCCAAAATCGATCAAGACTTCAAAATAGATACTTGACATGTACTAGAAAAAGATACTCCTAATCAAGATCTATCATTATAGATATAGATGAGTCATTTTGGAGCATCCTGAAGGATTTTTGATGTTCTAGACGAAAATCAAATCACACCCAAAACCATCACCTGATCCTTCCCAACCCCAAAAATCGATCAAGACTTCAAAATAGATACTTGACATGTACTAGAAAAAGATTCTCCTAATCAAGATCTATCATTATAGACATAGATGAGTCATTTTGGAGCATCCTGAAGGATTTTTGATGTTCTAGACGAAAATCAAATCACACCCAAAACCATCACCTGATCCTTCCCAACCCCCAAAATCGATCAAGACTTCAAAATAGATACTTGACATGTACTAGAAAAAGATACTCCTAATCAAGATCTATCATTATAGATATAGATGAGTCATTTTGGAGCATCCTGAAGGATTTTTGATGTTTTAGACGAAAATCAAATCACACCCAAAACCATCACCTGATCCTTCCCAACCCCCAAAATCGATCAAGACTTCAAAATAGATACTTGACATGTACTAGAAAAAGATACTCCTAATCAAGATCTATCATTATAGATATAGATGAGTCATTTTGGAGCATCCTGAAGGATTTTTGATGTTCTAGACGAAAATCAAATCACACCCAAAACCATCACCTGATCCTTCCCAACCCCCAAAATCGATCAAGACTTCAAAATAGATACTTGACATGTACTAGAAAAAGATACTCCTAATCAAGATCTATCATTATAGATATAGATGAGTCATTTTGGAGCATCCTGAAGGATTTTTGATGTTCTAGACGAAAATCAAATCACACCCAAAACCATCACCTGATCCTTCCCAACCCCCAAAATCGATCAAGACTTCAAAATAGATACTTGACATGTACTAGAAAAAGATACTCCTAATCAAGATCTATCATTATAGATATAGATGAGTCATTTTGGAGCATCCTGAAGGATTTTTGATGTTCTAGACGAAAATCAAATCACACCCAAAACCATCACCTGATCCTTCCCAACCCCCAAAATCGATCAAGACTTCAAAATAGATACTTGACATGTACTAGAAAAAGATACTCCTAATCAAGATCTATCATTATAGATATAGATGAGTCATTTTGGAGCATCCTGAAGGATTTTTGATGTTCTAGACGAAAATCAAATCACACCCAAAACCATCACCTGATCCTTCCCAACCCCCAAAATCGATCAAGACTTCAAAATAGATACTTGACATGTACTAGAAAAAGATACTCCTAATCAAGATCTATCATTATAGATATAGATGAGTCATTTTGGAGCATCCTGAAGGATTTTTGATGTTCTAGACGAAAATCAAATCACACCCAAAACCATCACCTGATCCTTCCCAACCCCCAAAATCGATCAAGACTTCAAAATAGATACTTGACATGTACTAGAAAAAGATACTCCTAATCAAGATCTATCATTATAGATATAGATGAGTCATTTTGGAGCATCCTGAAGGATTTTTGATGTTCTAGACGAAAATCAAATCACACCCAAAACCATCACCTGATCCTTCCCAACCCCCAAAATCGATCAAGACTTCAAAATAGATACTTGACATGTACTAGAAAAAGATACTCCTAATCAAGATCTATCATTATAGATATAGATGAGTCATTTTGGAGCATCCTGAAGGATTTTTGATGTTCTAGACGAAAATCAAATCACACCCAAAACCATCACCTGGTCCTTCCCAACCCCCAAAATCGATCAAGACTTCAAAATAGATACTTGACATGTACTAGAAAAAGATACTCCTAATCAAGATCTATCATTATAGATATAGATGAGTCATTTTGGAGCATCCTGAAGGATTTTTGATGTTCTAGACGAAAATCAAATCACACCCAAAACCATCACCTGATCCTTCCCAACCCCCAAAATCGATCAAGACTTCAAAATAGATACTTGACATGTACTAGAAAAAGATACTCCTAATCAAGATCTATCATTATAGATATAGATGAGTCATTTTGGAGCATCCTGAAGGATTTTTGATGTTCTAGACGAAAATCAAATCACACCCAAAACCATCACCTGATCCTTCCCAACCCCCAAAATCGATCAAGACTTCAAAATAGATACTTGACATGTACTAGAAAAAGATACTCCTAATCAAGATCTATCATTATAGATATAGATGAGTCATTTTGGAGCATCCTGAAGGATTTTTGATGTTCTAGACGAAAATCAAATCACACCCAAAACCATCACCTGATCCTTCCCAACCCCCAAAATCGATCAAGACTTCAAAA